>NC_088785.1:1771194-2081694 GCF_958450345.1 Calliphora vicina | reverse complement strand
TTGAGCGATAAAAAAAAATTTTAGTCGAAATGTTTAATAAAAATTTTACTACTGTCAAATTTTGAATATACGAAAGAACTCAGAAAACAAACCTTTAAACTCAAAAATTAATTTTTGAGAATTATTTTCTTGAAGCCATTCAAATAATTTTTTTATTCATTATTTTTTTCTGACTTTAGCGACCTCTGGTGAAGTCTAGGAGATTCAAATAAAACCAATTCCTAAAAATTTATTTGAGTTGTGTTGTTAGCTAGCCATCAATATATGTATGTATATTTTATCATATTTTGAGACTAAATTTTTTTTTTGATTTTTTTCTATGAGACAAAGCACCGTGCGACGTTGATGAGATACAACGTGTGTATATGCCTGTATATTTTATACAATTTTATAGGAATTAAAATGTTGGAATGATAATAACGCTTAAGTAGTTCTTCGCGCGTTACTTGGCTTGTTAAGATTGTGCCGGCAGGTGTTGGAGGTGGGGCTAAATGAGCAGTCGTCGTATTACCTGGATACCACGCCCAACCACCAGGTTGTGCGTTGAACATTCGTAGCTTATCATAAACTGATTCACTTTGCTGTTGGGCTTGCTGTTCTTTTTGTGATGCAAAGTTTCTTTAAACGCGGTTGATAGATGATACTTGCAATAAAGTAAATCTTATATATAAATAGGCCACACGTTTTTTTGTGGTACACTTTTAAGTATGTTATTGTCCACCAATATTGATGAAACCTATATGGTTTAAAAGATTATTTTCTCTAAATGTGCACAATATTTTTTTGTTTTTCAATTTTATTTTTTATTTATTGTATCTTCATTCATGAACTAACAACAAGTACTTCAAATCTTATATCTAATAATTATAATTTAATTAGTCCAGCCAGTGCCGGACGAAAAATTGTTTATTCATTTAGCTTTTATTAAATTGGCATTCTTCCTTCTATTCTTTGGCCACGGTTATTTAATATGTTGCGGGCCAGTGGGTTTGGGTGAATTTCAAGTTTTTTTAAATATTTTTCTACATTTTTCGTGATCTCAGTTTTTACAAGGGGCACGTTTAGATCTTTGTGTATATTCGCGTTTTTGATATACCAGGGGGCAACTGTGATCATTCTTAAAAACTTGTTTTGGCGTCTTTGGATCTTTTCAACATTTGACGCTGAGACCGTGCCCCATAGCTGTATGCCATAACACCATATCGGTTTTATGATCACTAAGCGTAGAGTTTCTAGCAATAAGCCAATTAATTTGAATTGATTTCAATTTCATTTGAATCAACTTTGCATCTATATGACTTTTCCATTTAAGGCGACGATCGAGATATATTCCGAGGTATTTCACTTCCGATTGTTGAATTATTGTTTGGTTATTGATATGAATAGGGGGGCATGATTCTCTACGCAATGTAAATGTTATATGGGTACATTTTTGCTCATTGACTTTAATTTTCCATTGTTTTAACCATTTTTCTAATTCAAATATGTGATTTTGTAAGTAACGATACGCTATAGCAGTATCATCAGCAAATGTTGATGTATGAGTGCGATTGTTAGTTGGCATATCAGACGAATATATCAAATATAAAAATGGTCCCAGGATACTGCCTTTAGGGACTCCAGCTTCAATGGGTTGGGGACTACTTAAAAAGTCTCCTTCTTTAACCTTAAATGTTCGACCAGTTAAATAGCTTTCCAATAGCTTATGTGTGTTTGCGGGTAAATTTTTACTCAGTTTGTATATTAAACCATCATGCCATATTTTATCCAATGCTTGAGAAATATCAATAAAGAGAGCGGAACAATATTTCTTTTCCTCAAACGCTTTTCTTACAATATTTACAAGTCTATGGGTTTGTTCGATAGTACTGTGTTTTCTTCTAAAACCAAATTGATGATACGGAATACAATTGTTTTCAATTAACATCGGGTACAACTTGTTCATGAGTATCTTCTCAAATAGCTTTGATATATTAGTCTGTATGATTATTGGTCTGTATGATTCTACTTTTGTGTGATCTTTTCCCGGCTTAGGTATCATGGTAACCAGTGAAACCTTCCATTCTGGAGGATAATATTCAAGGCGTAATATAGCATTAAAAATAAAAAGAATTATTTTTATTGCTATCCGGGGTAGCTCCATAAGCATCTTGTTACTGATTTTGTCAATACCAAGTGCTTTCTTGGAGTTTAAATCAACAATAGCCTTTTCGATCTCTCGAATCTCAAAACGTAGGGATACGACTGCTCCAAAATGGGGTACAACAGGTGGCGACTCAATTGCTTCATTTGATGTGTTCGGTGTAAATACGTTTTTTAAATGATTAACAAACAGATTCCCTTTTTCAGTATCATTTCTTGCCCAACCACCACTTGAATTTCGCAAGGTGGGCTTACATATGACAGGTCTTTTAAGACTTTTTGTTGCTCGCCATAATGAGTAATCCGATTGCGGGGTTGCGTCCAGGCTTTCTAAATATTTATTCAATGATTCCATTTTTCGAAATTCCAAGAGCTTTTTAAGTCTTTTTATACAATCTTTAAGCTTCGATTTGAGTTGGGGGGATCTGTGCAATTGCCACTCTCTTCGAACTCTTCTTTTTTCATTTAAGAGCCGTTCGACATCTGCAGAATAAATTCTATTATATCTGATTTGTCGGGGGGTTTGGGTAGCATGTTGAGCAGCCAGTTTGAGATTTTTATCGAAATTGATAAGAGAGTCATCGATGTTTTCTGGTGTTCTTAGCGGTATGTTTTCCGAGCAATGTGTACTGAGGTATTTTTTATATTTGAGCCAATCAATTCTTGTGCCTGTCATCGCTAAATTACCAGTCACAATATACATTTTTTTTAAAATTCTTTCCATAAAAGTGTTAAAAAAAACGTTTTAAATTTGCTTGAAAAACAACAACAACATGTTTATGCACATCTAAATACACGTGTATTTGTACACAAACGTGAAAAATATTTTTGCGTATACTCAAAGTATCTGTATAATTTTGTTATTAGTGGTCGAATTTTGACCACCAGGCGATCCTAGTAACAAATAAATACATAAATTCATATGCAACAAGTAAGAAAGTAATAGTTCGTACTTTTTTGATACTATGTATTTGATGTTCAATAGTACCTTGATACACCCGAGACTTATTTAATACTCTGAAAATATCTTCAGTGTTTTTTATAACAGTATTAACAATGTTTATTTAATTTGTATATTTAAAAATTTTAATTAATTGTTCTTAATATTAAAATTATACGAATATTTTGGTAATTCCGAAATACGCATCTAGAGAACAATCGATAATAGAATTAAAGAGTGAGTCAGAAAAAAAAACTTATACGCACTATTCCATCCAAAACTTATCCTTGGTCCAAAAAATTACTATTTACTATCATATGTCAGATATTAAATTTTCTAAATCATTTATTTTCAACTGTTATTTGGGTCAAAATGGAAATATATCTCAGGACATGTCTGATTTTAAGCGTAAGTAATTTTTATATTGAACGGTTTAAGTTTTATTTACCTTAATACAAGTATAAGAACTTTCTGGCTCATTCTTTATCTTCTAAATTTTATTTTGTTTTTGTAATACAATGAGAAGATGCTTGTTTTTTTACCTCGATTGGTATTAAATAAATACTAATTAACAAAAGAAAAATTTTCATACAAAATTTGATTTTAAAACGTTGTTTAAATATAAAAATTGTTTATGAATAAGGCCTTAAATATTTGTAATTACTTTTGTGTTTCTAAACATTAAAAGGGCATTATTGCCTATTTTTTATTGAATTATTAAATATAAAAAATTAATTGCTAATTTTTTTAAATTTTTGTTAGTTTAAATAGGTACCGATATATTAGTTTTATACCGGTATACCGATACCGATATAATTTAAATACCGTTACCGAAATAATAATAAAATTAATACCGTTACCGATACCGATACCGTTATTCGTTTCGAATAACCAACCTTGGAAAAAAGTGTCAATTTCATGCACAGTGTTATTATAAAAAATAATAATGCATACACAACGAAGGAGAAGGGCATGTAAGATTCGGCATAGTCGAATATAGCACTCTTACTTGTTCTAACTTATTTTGACGCCTGAGCCAAAACAGATAATGAAGTGCTATTTCTGATGCTTTTCCTTTTCGTTGCTTTAGTTTTCTCATTACATTCATTAAATGAAATTTCTTTAAGAACTCGTTTTTGTGGTGGTGGAACAAACGAGGTAGATGTAACCATTCCTTATTTAAGCTTAAAGCGATCTTGTTTATGGTGACTTTTATTATGTCAAGTCTTAAAGTCGATAATTAGAGGGGTTTATACGTTTAAGGACTTTCATTCAAAGAACACTAATTTTGTTTCTCCATTCATTTACTTCGGTATTTTTCATAAAATTGTAAAGTTTGCGCGAGAAATAAAGATGGTTTTCGGGCTTGATACTAAAAAAGATTTGAGCATGCGTAAACCATTTGTGATCGTGATTAAATTAATTTAGCTAAAAGTATTAAAAATAAGTTTACTTCCTGCAAATTGTGTGTGATATAATTTTTTGTATACCCTATACTTTTCTAAAATCCATAAAACTAATTCCAACTCTTCTTAACTTAATATTTGTGGTCCAAAAAAATGCACTACATACTTTAATACCTGATGTTGAAGATTCCATTGCAAAATATTTACTTTTAATAGATTTAATACGAAAAATAATCGTTTGAATTTTTTTTAAAAACAGCAATAATTTTCTAACTTTGAGCACTCACTGAAAAGAGAGTAAACAACTTAAGTAGATGATTGATTTTCACAGCTATTGATGCAGAACCTTCTTTTAACCTATACCAAAATTTATTATAAAGACTTTATTTCTAAATTACAATTAATCACCACTGTGATATCATTTGTACCCAATGTGCGGCGCACAGTGCTCCGGATCATTTTTTATCGGCCAAAACTCTGTAACTTTTGAACCTATAGAGATATTTTAGAATTTTTTTTGATGGACAGTTATTTTCTTGTTCTAATTTCATGAAAATCGGTTCAGCAGTTGTTGAGAAATTTATAGAATTTTATTTGAATCAGCTTTACTTATAAAAAAGTTATAAGATGATAAAAACAAGTAAGAAATTATGTTCGGTCAAGCCCGATCATATAATACCCAACACTAAAATTTATTTTAGTGAATGATTTTCGGAAGAGGCCATTAAATTAGGTCGTGTGATTTATGTCTATATGAAAGTTATTTATTAGGGTATCCCAATTTTTTTTTGGAGTTTTGGAACGCATAGCCTCTATTTTTTTATATATATAAAACTATAGTTAAATATGAAATTTTGTCTTTCAATCATGATTGCATCCCGTGCCGACTTGCGATTTAGTTTTGAGGTACATTTACAGTTTTTGTAAAAATTTTACCATTAAAAAATTACTTTTGGCATTTAATTTAAAAGAATCAAAATGTGTACGTAATTATCGTTCTAATAAGAAATAAAACACAAAAATTGGTTTAAAAATGTTAAAGTTATTAAAAAATCGCCAGGCCACTAGAACAAGAAATGTAGGAACAAAATTAACATATTTTGAGAAATATTAAAATAAAAGCTTATTTTTACTTAAAATATATCCTTATTTACTTGTATATGAGTTTTTGTCTTCTTAATATAACGTTACCTATTCGCAGGTATAGTCAAAAAAAAATATTTTTTTTAACGGCAGTTTCAAAACTCCATTTTCAAATTTTTAAAAATTTTGTTAAACAAATTTCAGAATTTTTTAATCATCACATTGGGATTTATTGAGAACATAATAGGGAATAAAAATATGACAATACCTCCTATAGTATTTCCGTACCTATGATTTAAATTTTGATATTTTCGAGAAAAACTAATTTTTGGCCATATTTTGGCGAATGAGCCGAATTTCCTTACTGTTATGATTATTAAGTAAAAGCTATTCATAATATTATAGTCCATGTAATTTTAAATATAGTCTGAAAGTTTTACTAAAATCAGAAAACGTTAACTCTTAAAACGTGAAGATCAAAGGTCAATTTTTTCAATATTTGGAATTTCTAATGGAAAGATAGCGAAATGTTACATATTTTTGGGCCGACACTGAACTTTTAAAATCACGAAAAACACATTCAATATGAATGGTGATAACTTTAATGTTTTTCAGAGCTAAATAAACTCAATCATTCGACTTATTTTTTAAATTTAATAAATCAAAAGTACACTAAAGAGTTAAAATCAATTATTATTATTCTAAAATCCTCAATAAAATGTTAATTACGTTATTTAAGCAAAAATCAGGTATAAATACAATATTTTGCCCTTTGAAAAATGTGTGGTCAAAACAAAATTGTGAACATTTTTCAAAATGGCTTCGTAATACTATTTTCTAATACACAACACAGTATTTTAAAGTTTGTTTCCTATAAAAATCAAATTATCATCAGCTCTATTGAAATCATTGTCATACTTTTTTCATATTTTGTTCTAAATAAATCCCAATGATATGATCAAAAAATTCTGAAATTCGTTTAACAAAAAAATTTTAAATTGGAGTTTTGAAACTTCTGATAAAAACGAAGGATACGGAACGGTATCTTACGAAGAAAAAAACTCATATACAAGTAAATATCGACATATTTTAAGTAAAAATAAGCTTTTATTTTAATATTTCTCAAAATATGTTAATTTTGTTCCCAAATTTCTTTTTTAATAACTTTAACATTTTTTAACCAATTTTTGTATTTTATATCTCATTAGAACCACAATTACGTCCACATTTCGATTCTTTTATATTAAATTGTAAAAGTAGTTATTTAGTAGCAAAATGTTTGCAAAAACTGGAAAAAATACACTTTTTCCCCTTGTAAATGCATTTCCAAACTTTAGGGCCTAATATTTTACAGAACGTGTTTCTACAATATATAGAACAATTCTAGGTGGTGTGGGACGGTCAAAATTCGCATTTTCGTTTTTTTGGAGCACTCTAATGTTGATATAGATATATATAAATTGCTATATTCCATACATCTTTCAAACGATAAAACAAGTTCAAAGATATCTCAAACACACTTTGTTTTATTTAAATTTAAAGATGGTAAGCGCTTAATGAAAGACCCTTTATGTACAAACACATTGCCTCAAACTCCTATAATCCGGGATAATCTTAGCGCTTTGATTTATAGCCCTACATAATGGAATGGGATGGATTAAAAAAAGGGTGAGTGCTTGCTTTTCCTTAATAATGTTTTTCTTTGTAGACGGCGTGATAAAAGGTTTTCTTTTATCCGTTGTTGAAGTACGAATGTTAGAGCCTTTGTAAAAGGTTTCGTTTGTAACAAAAATTAAAAAAAAAATAGTATTAACAATAAAAAATAAATAAGTACGGCTTTAACTGACTATTTTACCAGAGATTAGTGCATCTTGAAAGACAGACCCCGAAGTTTATGATATTCATTGAAAACGCAGAGAACTAAACTAGTCACTCTAACAAACGAAACCACAAACACAAAAAATACAAACAATTTGATCTCCCATTGAATGTTTGTTTCTATTGTAAGTAGTTATTGTGACATGGATTGCTTCTCATACATACAGAGGCTTGATACAAAATCCAAAATGCACTAGTTTCAGACGGTAGTAATAAAACTGATTATATTTCTTAATACATATGTATGTATGTATGTACGTTACCTACATACATATGTATGTAAGTATGAATGTAGGTAACTATGATCAAGATTTTAAGGTACCAAATAATATTTGTGTACGTAAGTACTTATACGCTCATTATATTTTTAATATATGTAGGTATGTATGTATATTGCAAGCAACTTTATTATTCCTTAAATAACTTTTAAACAAATCGCATGTTTTGCATATCTGAATAAATCCCTACATATAGAGCAGAGATTTATATGTTTATAAACTGCACCACAATAACGTTAAGACATAGACATTTTAAACATACAGTGGCGAATAGTACACTCATAAAAAAAATTAAGTAATCCGGAGCGATGTCGATAGTAGGGTAAGTACGGATTTTCTTAAACCGAGTACATAATACTTGATTCAAGTACGGATTCATCAAGCCCAAAAATCTTAATTTTAGCTCTCCCTAAGTACGACCTAGATTAAATTAATCTTAATGAGCTGGGTTCAAGAATTCTGAACTAGATTTAAGCACGAATTCGTACTTGATATAATCCAAAAATCGGATTGATTAAAGAATGTCCGAGATTGAATTAATCGCAAAATGAGCCTGTTCCAAGAATTCTGAACTAGATTTAAGCACGAATTCGTACTTGATATAATCCAAAACTAAGATTGATTTAAAAAAAACACATTCATGGCTATTCCTGTTCTCACTTTCACCATTCACCATATTTTTGAAAGCATAATTACAACAATATAATATAAAATAAGATTTCGAAAATTATATAATTAAGTTTAAAAAAATCACTTGTAAACATTTATAATTAGAAATGCTGTGAAAATTAGATACTTTTGTTGTAATTATGCTTCCTAAAATAAGGTGAATGGTGAAAGTGAGAACAGGAATAACCCTGATTATTTTTTATTTTTAATAAATTTTATTGTGTTTTAAAAATTTAATATTTAATAATACTTGCAATATGAGATAAAAAAGAAATATACAATTTCACTATAGTATTACCTTACTTAAAGCTCGTTTTCCACGGAAGTCATCTTCTTCAGTTAACCAGTCTGTCCAGTTAACCATTGGACAGAAATTGTGTTGTCATCGATGCCAAACTATAGAATAAGATTTGTTAAATTATATTTGCAAAAATCAGTATTATTAAATGCTTACCGGATTTTTTTCCACTTAAAAGATTCTTCCTAAATATGATTCGAAGACCAAGTGGAGGTATTGCTTCCTTAATGTTTTCACCTTTCATATATTGCAAGCTGTTGTATGTTACCTGAGAAGCTAAAAATGTACAAACAAATGATATAATATGAAAATTGTTTATAAATTAATTTATAATATTAACTTATTGTATAGTTTATAGTTGTAAAGATTTACCCCCATATTCATAAACAATTTTCAAAGGTTTATAAAACAATATTTCCATACAAAATTCGTTTTATAAACACCTTTAATAAATTTAAAAATTATTTATTAATATGAGGATAAATCATTCATATCGTACAGTTATTATACCCTACACCACCATAGTGGGGAGGGTATAATGCGTTTGTGCAGATGTTTGTAACGCCCAAAAATATTGGTCTAACATCCACCTTAAAGTATACCGATCGACTTAGAATCACTTTCTGAGTCGATTAAACGATGTCCGTCCGTCCGTCTGGCTGGTTGTCCATGTAAACCTTGTGCGCAGAGTACAGGTCGCAATTTTGAAGATATTTCGATAAAATTTGGTACATATAACATCGGCTCAAGGATGAAGCCTATTGAAACTGGCTGAAATCGGTCCATTATTTCACCTAGCCCCCATACAAATGTTCTCCCGAAATTGGACTTTATCGGTTATATATGTATCTACACAAATTTCGCTGCAAATAAGTTGTATATATACAAAATTCATGTCACCAAATTTTGTTACGATCGGTCCATAATTAGTCATAGCTCCCATATAGACCCGCTTCCGAAAAGCACTTTAACGTGCTTAAATCACTTAAAAATTTTGGTATATACACAAAATTCAACATAAATAACTTTCATATAGACATACATATATCACACGACCTAATTTCATAGTGAACGATCCATAATTGGTCAAAGCTCCCATATAAGGCCCACTTCCGAAAATCACTCACGAATATAAATTATTGATATTTTAAAAGAAAAATATTTTTACTCATTTACTTGGTGTAGGGTATTATATGGTCGGACTTGACCGACCATACTTTCTTACTTGTTTTTATATTTTGTTGTATTTTTGCAATAAGAAACATATTTTTCATTTGTGGTACAAAATACCATCAGTTCATGGACAAAAAGCAGTTATTGATACTAATACACACATATATATGTAGGTGTTTGTATGCCTATAATATAGACACACAAACATCCCCTGAAGGAAACCTGGGGACAAGTGTCTCCAAGTCACCAGTTTTGTCGACTATTTTAGTGACTTTTTAGCGACATTGTCAACGAAGCGTCAACAAAGACGACTTTTCCATCTGTTATAAATACATACTATTTCGTTTTTTAATTTGTTTAATACAACGTCAAATGTTAACAAAATATACAATTTCATTATTTACATCTACTTCAGAAAAGTACCAAAAGTGTAGATTAGAATTACTAAAATGTACTAGTGAATAAGTACCTAGTCAATAGTATTATCGTCAGTAGTAGATTTCCAATGACACGTACATGTTAAATGTCTATAGTAAATAGCATTGTCTGGTGTAAAATAAGTCACTAGTACTGGTGACTGTGTCAATAGTAAGTCAGTATAGTTTCACTATTGACACTTCCTGCAGGGAAGTGCTTGATCAAGCACGAGAATTCTTAAACTAAGAACAAAATGCTTGTATTATTTGTTTACAAGTGCATATTTTGTTGTTTGCGTCTTAACATCTCACTTGTACTTAAAACAAGATTTTCTTACTTAATTCAAGAATTTCGTTCTTGTTTTAAGAAAATTTCCGCTTGATTTCTTTAATCAATCCCGTTTATACTTGTTCTAAGTACAAATGAGTATGAATCGTACTTAAGTTTTTAAGTATAATTCTGGCTAAATTTGAGTAAAATAAACTTAAATTTAGAAGTGCTTTTTTCTTTCTGTGTACACACATGATACATATTAAGAAATTTCTTAATTTTCTATATTTCAGTAGCTATCAAATATTAAATCTAATGTTTTGATATACCTGTAATGGTGCAGTTTTGTCAGCTAAATGACGAGCCGCTGAATAAAAGGTACTTTTTTGAATTTTTTAACAAATTGGTTTTTTTGGTATTTTTATAATATTTGGGTTGAAATCTTCTACAAACAATCAAGTTAGCAAAATTATTTTTTAATTTTTTTTACTAAAAACATCGTACCATTTTTAAATGAGAAAATTACTATCCCATTTCATCAATTTGGTTTCCGCGAACGCCACCATACAATTTAACAAGTTAATCGTATAACTGCAGATATAAGAAAATCTTTTGAAATAAAAAAATATGTGAAATTTCGTAACAGTATCTCCAATAGTTTCCGAAATAAATATTTTTCTAAACAACTGTGCACTGGTCAATTATATTTTTTTAGCTGAAAAATATTTTTTTAGCGAAACAAATTTATGGTAAACAAATATTTTTGGTGAAAAAGCAATAGAATTAAAAAATGATTTCGGAATTACTCTGACGTCGCACAGTGGCTCATTTTCGTTTTTCTTCGGCCAAAACTCTGTAACTTTTGAACGGATAGAAATATTTTCGAAAAAGTTGAACTTTTAATTTTTTATATCATTTAGTATGGAAATGCGGATTTTTTCATTTTTTGCATCAGCTTTACTTATAAAAAAGTTGTAAGCATATAAAAAGTAAGTAAGGAAGTATGTTCGGTGAAGCTCGACCATATAATACCCTACACTATAATTTATTTTCGTGAATGATTTTCGGAAGAGGGCATTATATGGGAGCTATGACTAATTATGGAGCTATCGCCATGAAATTAGGACGTGTGATTTATGTCTATATGAATGTTATTTCTTTTGAATTTTATGTTTATACCAACATTTTTAAGAGATTTATGCTCGTTAAAGTGATTTTCGGAAGCAGGTCTTTATGGGAGCTATGACTTATTATGGACCGATCGCAATGCAACTGGCTGTGTGATCTACATATGTCCATATGAAGTTTATTTATGTTGAATTTTATATTTATACCTGTAGTTTTAAGAGATTTATGCTCGTTCAATTGATTTTTGGAAGCGGGCATTATATGGGAGCTATGACAAATTATGGACCGATAATCATAAATTAGGTGACATTAATTCAGTTTATTCAAAACTTATTTGGAGCATAATTTGTGTAGATACCTATATAAATTAACCATCTACGACCGATAAAGTATAATTTCGGGAGAACATTTGTATGGGTGCTAGGTGAAATAATGGACCGATTTCAGTCAGTTTCAATAGGCTTCGTTCACGTTTTGTATGTACCAAATTTTATCGCAATATCTTCAAAGTTGCGACTTGTATTTTGAGCCAGTCATATGAACATGTAAAATAAAAATAGAAAGAAAAATTGGGAATAATTTCATTCGAAAGAGGACACTTTGGCCTTTCTCCTGGTAGTTAAGTTTGTTTAACCCCTTTTGACCCACTGAAATTCAAATTTGACTAAATTATAGTACCTGAGAAAAAAATTAATAACACATTAGGTATAAACGGTGCAGTGACAAATCGTACCAGATCTTAAAGACTATTATCCTACCAACATAACAACAATAAAATCATCCAATTATTAATAATAGTTTGCGATTAATGATAATTTACTTCTGATCAAATTTACAAAAATCACATTTTTTATAAAATGACACAAAATATTTGACTTTAACAGCAAGCCACGCACACAATTGACAATGGCGCATATTCATAAATCATAACTAAAGTCGGAACTAGTAAAACAGAAACTAAAAAATAGTTCATAGATAGTTGTAGATCTTATTCTCAATTCATAACTAAATTAGTTACTGCTTTGACATGTAGAGAAAACAAAATTTCGATAATATTTTGATCGATATATACTGTAATTAATTAAAAGGCTTATAAAGCTATTAAAAACCTAATTTTGTTCTTTAAAAAGTACATACAAAATGTATAGTTATAGTATGTATATAAATCAATTAAAATAAGGGCATGTAAAATTAAATTTTTCAATAGAATGTTGTTGACAAAAAAAAAACACATCTCTAGTTTATGTTTTTTTTTTTGTATGGATGTATTAAAATGAAATCAATCAGCTGTTTTTTTTTAATGTATTAGTTAGTTGGCATTTAGTTACAACTTTAACCATGATTAAGTGCTAACTAATTGTGCTGAAAGTAACCAATTGTGAATAACTTAAATAGGTACTTAAAAAAGTTAACACTTGGTGATCGTTTATGAATATGCGCCAATATTTTTATCAAATTTTTTGGCTACCTTAGTTTCAATGGCCCATAATCATAGTCAAAAATAAAGTATATTTTAAGAGAATTAAACTCGACTTTACTTAAGAGTGGACTTTAGGTCTATCATAGACAAGTTAAATTATACTTCTGACGCTGAAGTCGACTCTAAATATAAAACTAGCTGAAGTTGTTTTTAACTCGTTTAACAACAACAGCATCAGCTGTTCTTCACCAAGTAAAAAAGTTCGGCAGAAAGTAAAAAATGTTTAAGTTACAAGAAATTGGTGGAGATTTTGCAATTATTGAACAGTTATCTATAAAATTAGTACCAAAATATCGTAATTATGATATTAATCTTATCTTTTTCATTTTTTCACAACAAACAACTTTCTTTAGATGTCCCGGTTTTTTGTTGTATATTGTATGAAAACATTTTCTACATTTGCGGTGGCACCCAGTTTATGTCGGTTCAATTTAAAACATACTTTAATTTTGACTATGGTTGCAAATTAATAAAAAGCAGGTTTTTATTTTAAAGTTGTTTTTAAAAAGAACCGACTTTAGTGTTTGACTATGATTATGGGCCAATGTGTTTACTATTGAGTGGCATTAAAATTTTTCGGAGTTAACAAAAAGTTGAGATATGAGCCACCGTGCGTCGTTAGAAAGTATATACAGTAGTTTTGACTTACCTGCCTTTCACTTAAGAGCATTTTGCATATAAGTGCACAAAACTTGTGCTTTGTATATTTATTTACCAAACTCCATATAAATTCGTTAATTTAAGTGCATTGTTCATACCTGGACATTTAAGATAAGTGCATAATACTTTTAGAAGCTATAACTGGCTTTCATAAAAAAAATTTCATTTAGCTGCCTAATACAAAATTAAATCAAAACAAAATAAGGAAAATACGATTTTGAAAAAATTAGAAGTCTGCAACTTCTTAATAATTTGAAACGTAGCTAAAATAACAAATTTGTCGTTATGTTTAGACGGAAAAAGCACAAAGCTTCATGTAAATTATTTGCCATTAGCTGCTTTTTTGGGCAGTAAACTTAAATGCACTTACCAGTATCAATGAGCACGTAAGTGTATTAAGGTTAACTTCATTTGTATCTTACCTGCATAAAATATCGTGCAAAGTTGGTTGTGCAGGTAAGTCAAAATTACTGTAACGTCATATTTAGAATAACGCCATCGTTTGAAACATCTATTCTTAGATAACCATATTGTCTATATAAATGACTTAGTAATCCAGATATAGATCAAAAATAGGTCAAAAATATAGGTAGTCGTGGTGTTTGGCTTATATACAATATCAGCTATTTGTGGGCCGATTTTCTCAATTTTAAATTACAATTAAACCGGAACTATAGCGGATCAATTAAAATAGGGGTATGTAAAATTAAAATTTTTTTAATAGAATGTTGTTGCCAAAAAAAAGCTTCTCTAGATGATTTTCTTTTTGTATGGATGTATTAAAATGAAATCAATCAGGATGTATTTGGGATGTATTAGTTAGTTGGCATTTACTTAGTTACAGCTTTACCCATGATTGAGTGCTAATTTATTGTGCTGAAAATAACCAACTGTGAATAACTTAAATAGACACACTTAATAAAGTTAACACTTGGTGATCATTTATGAATATGCGCTATTGCTCTTAAATCATACAAATTTCAACATCTAAAACTACATCTCTAGTTTTACAAAGAATATTTTTAATCAATTTTTTTGAAAGTTATTGAACATCACATCGAAAGCAGTTACTTCAAAGTGGTACTAGTAATAATTTTGTATTTTAAACAAATCATTTGTTTTGTTCTGTTATAAAATTGTTCATGGTTTAAGCATAGATTTGCTGAGGATTCTAAATCCTCTAAAATTCAAGTTATTCTGATAAAAACATTTCCAGTTTCATTGTTTATATGTGGCACTAAAGACTGCGCAATTCACAATGTTTTCTGACAATTTAAATTGTTCATAGTGCAGAGTAATTAGTATTTTTAACTTTATTTTAAATGGACTTTAAAAATAAAAACAAATCAAAAGTGATAATAAAACAAAACATTTGATTTGCTTTTCTTTTTTGATTCTTCCACTTTGATGTCTGTTTTTTGTATCCTACACCACCATAGTGGGTATATAATACCCTACACTTTTACTTATCGCAGATTATAGTATTTAACTTATTGTAATTAAATTTGTTTCACTGCAACTCAATGTAATTATTTTTAAAAAGTGTACACAAACTGATTGTTGAAATCGTAAAAATCATCAGAATTATTAACTTTATTCTGAAAATATAAAGTATCAAATTAAACATATGTATGTTTATGATATAGAATATTTTATACATACTTCTATTGACTTAAGAAACTTTTACTAAAAACAATTTTAGTTCCAATGTAAAATTCAGTAAGCAAATTTTACCTTGGAAATAAGTCGAATTGTGAAAAAAACCCTGTTTGTTTATTTCCTTATACTATATCTTGAATTTTAGAAAACGAAGTTCGAAATAAAACAAGCCTTAAATTTTTAAAATCTGTCCACAACTTTTAATTTTATTCACAAAAGATAAGATACATAACTCGTAGTAATTAGATGTTTTCTATGTTTAGTAGATACTGCAATTGTCGGCACCGCAGTGCCGTTTTTACAAAACGGCATGATTCTGTAACTTTACTGTTTGTTGTTGATTTTGAATCCATAAATTTGACTAGTGGAAAAGATAAGATATATATGTATATTATATATCAACGTATAGGAAATTTTGTCTTCTTTTTTAAAAATTAAAAAAATTATAGAAGACTTTTTGTAAAAATATGCGAAAAAATTTTAAAATGTTATTAGGGGATATTTGCTTGAGCTTTTGTTTATAGAATCAAAAGTTATAAACAGATTTTAATCATTAAGAGCATGTTTTGTTTGGAACTTATTATTTTCTTTATGCGTAGAAAAAATTAACAGCGTAGCTTCATTTTCCAATTTTTCATGACGTTTTAAAAAACAAAAATTTCGAAATTTTGCTAAAAAATAATTTTTTGTTTGCCAAAAAAAATTTATATTTCTAAAACGACTGCGAAGATTAAAAACATATCGATCCCTTAGCGCCAAATTATCGTAAGCGACATTTTCTATTTTTTTTTTATTGCAAAATTTAAATTTTATGGACCGACTGATGTTTAAGCGTTCGCAGAATATCAAAATTGCTAATAACTTCAATATTATAGGGGGTAAGATTTTATCGTAAGTCAATGTTTACATTTTACAGTAAACGAATTTTATTGTAAGCTACACATAGTGGTATAGAAAAACAAGAGGGAAATAAATAAGTAACTTGTAAATGCTTAGATTGGTTTGAATGAAATTCAAAGAAGAAGTGTTGCTGAGCTTAAGTTCTGAACGTGGACCTCATGGGCCCACCAGAGGCGCGATCAAGGGTCCTAAAATTAGGACACCTCGGGTATGTTAAATTTTTAAAACGATCCTATTTTTGCGTTTGTGTTCCGATTTCAAAAAAATTACACATATAAAATCTTTTCATCGAGCGCTACAATTGTAGCTATCAATTATCTCTTATAGCTTAAGAGATAATCGTATTTGAAAATTAAATTTTCAACGTTTTTACCAAACCTATTCCAGTTTTTTATTAACAGCGTATCCAAATATTTCCCGATTTTCTTTCTTCTTATTGGACTAAGAACACATGTATGTGTCAAATGGAAAAAGAATTGTTTAAAAGTAATGACCAGGGAAACCGGAAATATGCTCTAAAAAAGCGCTTTAAATATGCAGTAAAAACTTTAAAATATGCTCTTAAAATTTAAAAAATATGCTCTTAAAAAAACAAACTTTTACATAATTTTTAACCAAAAAATATACTTTTATTTAAAAAAATCAATACAATTCATTTCTAAATAGGGAAAGTAACATAAAATAAACAAAAATAACATAAACTAAAACAAGTATAACAAAACATAAAAACAATAAGCTATGAAAAGGCCTCGAGATGTATTTTTTGATGATATTTTATATAAATATAAAGTCACTTCTTCAATTAAGGTTATTATTGCAATAAATTACAAAATATTGACTTAAATTTTCAAATAAAAATCGTTGTCTATTGGATCTGAAAACATTTTTATACATAGAAAATGTTCTTTCGACATCAACTGATGTTATATGAGCAAATTTAAAAGACAATATTTCTTTAACACTTAGAACGGTTAAGTTTGAATTAGAACTATAATTTGATATTTAGATGGTGCTATTATTAAAATAGTGCTTATTTTATATTAAAAAAAGCAATCTATTTTTCAATTTTAAACAAAGGAAGTAAAACTTGTAACGCAACAGCGAAAAACAATTAAGAAAAAATTTGTTTTTGATAAAGTCAAAATATGCTATTAAACAGTAAAATATGCTCTAAAAATGCAAAATATGACATAAATATGCTCTTAAAACAAATATATGCAAAAAATGCATTTAAGGGTAAAATATGCAAAAATATGCACTAACAAATCGATGCCAAAATTCTTAAATAGTTGTGAAACGTATAAATATCTTACCCATGTGTTCATTAGACTCACCAGAAAAAATATGCATTTGCATATTTTGGTTTCCCTGGTAATGACTAAGTCCAAAGTTATATGCATTTGATTTTTCGCTAATTTTTTGGGAAAAAAGAACTTTTTTCTTTTTAAGTTATCGCAAAAAATTTCTAAGATGATGAATTTATACTTTCTGAAAGCTAAGTTTTCATGAAATATTTTAAATGAAAAAAAATTAAAAATTTTTGTTACCGAGGGGACCACGTCCATTCAAAAAACACCTATTTTTTATGTAAAATTAAACTTTAGGGCAAAAATTCTCAAATCGCATATTCGATATCAAAATATAGTAACCGATTTTAGATGCCCCAATATGCTTTTAATTATTTTGTAAAGGTTTCCGATAACTTCGACCCTGGACAAAAAACTAAAAATTTCCATTTTTGGGATTTTTAAACACTTTTTAAATAGAAAATTTTACATATGTTACTGTGAAATTTCATTAAAAACTATTCATAAATAACAATTTTGTTTCAATTCGAAAAATTTGTATCTATGTAAAAATTCAATAAAAAACATTTTTGTCATATTTTTCAATAAAGTATTCCATGAATTTTTAATTGTCAAAAGTTATAAATATTTTTGAAAAATAGACAAATTGCTTGAACGAAATTATATTATATCGCATCAAAACATTTTTAATTCTATGTATAAATTTCAAAATAATCGAAAAAACCTTCTCCTGTAAAATTTATGTTTTGTCGCTTACGATAATTTGGCGCTAAGGGCTCGATATTTAGCCTTTTTTACAATAAACTAAACCGTTTTTGTGTTACGCGAATATATGTTATGCAACCTCCTCCATTTTCGAAATAACGGTACACTGAGGGAAAATCGACGTTGCAAAATCGACAACGCTTGGTGTCATTTTGACACCATACAGTGTCACTTTTTTTTGATTCGGGTACGAATCGACAACGCAATGTTGTTAAATTATTCGCTAACGCAACTCAACATGAGTTGCTCTGCTTTGTTTTTATACCCTTCACCTTCGTGAGAAGGGTATATATAAGTTTGTCATTCCGTTTGTAATTTCTATATTTTTCATTTCCGACCCTATAAAGTATATATATTCTGGAATCAATTTTCTGAAGACCCCAGATATCTTCGGGATCCAAATCTTCAATAATTCTGTCAGACATGCTTTCGAGAATTTTGCTATTTAAAATCAGCAAAATCGGTCCACAAATGGCTGAGATATGAGGAAAAAACCAAGACAACCTCGATTTTTGACCTATTTTTGACCTACATATATCTGGATTACTAAGACATTAATATAGACAATATGGAGATTGAAATTGAAATTTTGAAGTATAATTTGGTGAAGGGTATATAAGATTCGGCACAGCCGAATATAGTGAGTTTTAATTTTATTTACATTAAAAAATTTTAATGAATATAATGGATAAAAGTGAAGTAAATAAATGGTTTAAAAACCAAAATATAAAAGAACGCGTAATTGTGCTTAATATCGAATTTGTGTTGATGCAGATGAAGATCCAGGCAGTAAGAAGATCGCCAAATCCAGTGACGACATACAACTCCAAAAATTCCTGGAAACAATAAATATGCCTTCAGTTTTTGTACATTTAAAAGGTAAGTAAAGCTATATGTGTATATAATTAACAGCGATGTAGAGTATAATAAGTATTTATTTTATTTTTTAGAAAGAGGACATAAGGTTGCAATTAGCAATTTGACATTTCACTCCGACAATTGACACCAATGTTTTGCCATATTTAAACATGGAATCTTTTATATGTACATATTTTATATTTAAGTATTTATTCTTATTGGCCCATAAGCATAGTCATAAATAAAGTACATTTTAAGAGAATTAAAGTCGACTTTACTTAAGAGTGGACTTTAGGTCTATCATAGACAAGTTAAAGTATACTTCTGACGCTGAAGTCGACTCTAAATATAAAACTAGCTGAAGTTGTTTTTAACTCGTTTAACAACAGCATCAGCTGTTCTTCGCCGAGTAAAAAAGTTCGTCACAACGTAAAAAATGTTTAATTTACAAGATTTTTTGCAATTATTGATCAGTTATCAATAAAATTAGTACCAAAATATCGTACACGAACGGTGTCAAATCGAAAACGGATGGTGTCAATTCAGCAACGGAATGGTGTACTTTTTTTCGTTGTCAAATTGACACCGTTCGTGTACAATTTGTACACATACGGGGTTGATACACTATTGACACCGAATGGTGTCAAATCGTACACGGATGTGTTCATTTTTACGCTGGGTGTATATCTCGAAAATACGAACTAACCTAAAAAAACGGTTAGCACCGGGTGCGCCGCTTGACAGTTTTTTCAACTAGCACAGTGTAATCATAGAATAGTTTTCGATAGTTTATTATAATTTATATTATAATTTTTTTTAAAAGAAAAAAAAAACAGTTTTTTTTAGTATGTATTAGGGTATTCAATCGATTAACCGTTAATCGGTTAACCGATTAATTTTGGACGGTTAACTGTTCGAATAATTAAAAATTGCCGATTTTCAAATAACAATAAACCGACTAATTTGTGTCGATTAACCGAAATTTTTTTTTTTTTACACTTTTAACATATTTTTTTGTATTTATTTTTCCGTTTCAATTCCAATACAAATTTCAAATTAAAATTATATATTTTTTCGAACATCCAAGAAATATGTTTAGTGAGTATAACTAACAACTGACATATTTAATTTACATGTATGTATTGAAAATATGTATTTACATGTATAGACGGAACTTTTTTGCAACGTGTCTATTAAAAGTATTCAAAATCTAAAACAATCCAAAAAGAACACCAATGGTATAACGAAGGATTTTATATGCTTAAAAAAACTAAAAAAAGAATTGAGATATTGCATTTTCTTTATCATTCTTTCATTTCTCCATCATCTACAATCAGGGAGAGAGTTTTATCCAAGTCAAGTTTTTTTTTAAATCTAAAGAAAAAATCGTTTAAAAAAAAACATTTAAATTATATTCTTTTTTTAAAAGATTATTTCAGTAGATCTCACTTAAATCCTAAAAAAATAGCATGTGAATACAAAAAGGATTTCAAATAACATATTTGCTATTATTGTTGGGTTGAACTGTTATGTTTTGTTTGTTTTTTATGTTTTTGTACACAAAATTCGTGGTTGTATTTTCAATTTAAAATAAAAATAGAAATTATTCGGTTAATCGAATAATTTTAAATTAACCGAATAAATCCAAACCCCGATTAATTATTTGCTCGATTAACCGATTAAACCAGAAACCCGATTAATTGAATACCCTAGTATGTGATATAACTTGGAGCTAATTTCAATTAGTATTTTTTTTATTCTTGAAATATTGGTTTATCTTAAGAACCAGAGTCCATTCAAAAAAGTCATTAGTAATAAAACCGATACCGCTGAATCACAGTTCCCCTATGTTATCCATCAATCCTACATTTAGATATTTTAACTCAACATACATAAATACATACTTTAATTAATATTTTTGTATTACATTTTTGATACTTTTTGTCACTTCTGTGTTATGGAAACTAATTATAGGAGAACAAATTGTTGTCAATTCTATTAACTGAATAGAATAGCGGTGTGAGGGAATTAGTTATTATAAAAAGAAAATAAAAATTTTCTAGCATCACTAAACCAAACAACCATTTTTGAGAACGCACATGGTTTATATTTTGGCTTTGTAGGTGTTGATCTTTTATTACGTTGATTATTATAATATTCCATTACATAGTTGTTTTGTTTGTAAAATATAAAAACTTCAAAAAAAAAAAAAACAATCATAAAAACAAAGAAAATTCCGTTTTTTGAAGAATTGGAAAAGCGACTTTAAACAAATTGTGACGCTTTATGACGTCGAGTAGAGTGTGTTTTTTGAATAGACTATTTTTTTTACAAAAGTACTGATTTTAATACTAAGAACATCTGAAATTGGCACATTACATTCAATGCATTATCAGTAACAATTTCATACGTTTGTATATATGTATGTATGTTTATATACATACACTTCTTCCTCCATACATAATCACATGCGCCCGTACTGTTGGATCAGGTTGAAAAACTTAATAAATACAAATGCACCTTTTGTTTGGTACTATTTACTTGAAAAGCCAAATAGTTTACTTAATGCAAAAAAGCTATTTAAAACAGCTACATGTGTACTTTATTACACATATCGGTTATTCAGTAACCATTGCACAGTGGTCTCATTAATTTAGTCATTTTTAAAATTAACTGTACATATACATACATACATACATTAGGGTGGTTATTGTGAAAGGGAAAAGTTTTTTTTTCTTAAAATGTTTAAGTGCTCACATCTAGAATTGTGCCATTTAGTGTAAAAATACGATTGTAAAAGTTTTAGCTCCCGTGCGGAAAGTGCCACGAAGTTTTAAAAATGACTACTACTACTACATTTTGACAAGAAATTTAGGGAAAAAATTAACATATTTCTTGAAAAATTAAAATAAAATGTCATTTTTATTTAAAATATATCCGTATTTACTAGGGTATTCAATTAATCGGGTTTCTCGTTTAATCGAGCAAATAATTAATCGGGGTTTAAAAAATACAAAAAACATTGCTAAGCAATGTTTTTTGTAGATCTCGTCTAGTAGATTCCATAAATATATAAATCTTTCAAATCGGATCGCAAAATTTGGCATAATTTTTTATTTTTGATATACCCGAGGTGCCCCACGCTCGGCCCCCCTTGGTGTTATAAGCCCAAATTCAAAACTAAAACTCAATCAATACCTACTCTATAGCCATGGGAAATTTTATTAAAATCGGGCTATTCGTTTAGAAGTGTACCGCTTCAGCTCAATTCCTTCGTTTTTTTTCCTTCTTCAATAAACAGCCGAAGATTTTTTTCATCTGCAGATTTTAATATATGTATGTAGGTAGTAATTTATTTGACGTTGTGGATCTACTTTTTAAAATTCGATGGACAACTAATACACGAACATATAGCTGAGAATTGAGAACCTTGCAATTAATAAGTTTTCAGGATGAGCAAAACATCTAAATCAGTACTGTCTATCGCTATCTAACTCATTTTTAATCAATAGATTAAAGAGTGAGTCAAAAAAACTTATATGTACTTGTATTAAGTTAAATAAAACTTAAACTTCAATATAAAAGTTCTCAAAAATACGTAAATTTATTAAAATATTGTACAAAGTCACTAAACATTAAAATATTGGCATATTACTCGAGTGGGTCCACTTATGCTTAGCATCGGATATGTCCTGGGATACCTTTCCTATGTTATTTATTTTTTACAAGACCCCAATACTTTTCCACTGGCCGAAGTTCTGGACATTATTGTTTGAATACCACTCAAGGACCTTTTTTCCATAGCGGCATGATGCCAAATCGGGACAGAAATATGAAGGTACTCTGTGCTGTTTCCAGTAAGGTAAAAACTCCGTAATATATATTTCTGTGTTTATCGTGCCTGATGTCACAAATGTATCAGAGCATTTAACTTTATGAGCTGCTTTTCTGATAGACGTGTTCGGCGCTCTTCGAAAGAGTTGTTCGACTTCTTTTGCCTTACCTATATCTGTTAGACCTTTTTTCTTCCTGATCCAGATTTCCTATCAATGTTCAAGACTTTTTTATACTTTTTAATTGATTTTGAAACAGTGTGACGATGAAGCTTTAGAACTTTTGCTATTTTTTTGAAAGTCCATATTTGATTTTTTTTTTTAAATTTAAACATTTTTTTTCGGTTACCATTTGGACCGAATTAACAGTTGCAAATTAATGATTTGGAAAAGATAATATGTGACATATTTTTAAAAGCTAACGTGATTAAAAAATATTAATTTGTTGGACCAAGGACAAGTTTTTGGCTGGAATAGCGTGTGTAAGTCTTTTTTGACTCAGTCTTTGAATTTTAAAATAAATATTTAGGTATATAATTTGGAATTTTATGGGTTTTCTGGTATCAAGTAATAACGAACATATTTGTATTAAAGCATAAATCGCTATTTAGCCTTAGTGAAAATCATTTTAAAGCTCTTATACATGTCGGAATCGTAATAAAATTTGTACATATTTAATAAAAATAAGAACTTTATTCGATTTACCTATTTCTTGTCTCCATATAAGGCATCCTCTCGAAAATCTCTTTATGGCTCGTGATGAAAATAATAAAATACAAACTGTTTTATAAGAATAAAAATAATTACACTTATAACCAAAATATTGGTACAATACTGTCAGGCAAAAAGTACAATGATGGTACAATTTGTTATTATTTAGCATCCCTGACATGGATTGTTTTGCAAACATATTATGAAAATCTTATTGAAAAACAGTAAGCTGGATGGCTGGCATCCAGTGTTGTCACACATAAAATACTTTTCCTATCAAATGTTTGATTAAAAACTACCAAAACCAATCAAATTTAAAAGAAAGAAAATTATTTAATAATGCGTATATGTATGTACGGTGGCTCAGAAATTAATTTTATTGACCAAACTTCCAATTTTTTGTTAACACTAATTTACAAAATTTTAATGTCATTCAATAGTAGACATATTGAAACTACATACAAAAAATTAGATTAAAATATTGGTAATTGTGGATGTGCCATGATGTTAAAAATAAATTATGAATGTTATTTTATAAAAAAATGTAATTTTTGTAAATTTGTTTGAAAGTAAATTATCATTACTCGCAAACTATTATCGATAACTGGCTTTTTTGTTATGTTGGTAGGAAAATAGTCTTTAGGAAATGGAATAGAACTATTTAGGGTCAAAAGGGATTAAACAGATTTACTATCAGAAGAAAGCGAAAGTGTCATCTTTAACCCCATATATACTTTTGTATCTGTCTGTAGAACAGTTTTTTCATTTGAATGGAATTACTCCCAAAATAAAAGCCAGTGATATTCGAATATAAACTCAGTTGCTATAATCTATAAAATCTAAACAATAACATTCAAATTTTAGAAAAGTATTTTAAAAACTTTAAAATCGGGAAGATGTTCCAAGTTTCGTTCAAAGAAAATTAAATTTATATTCAAGCAGCACCGAAATATAATTGGACTTGGAAATTAAAATAACTGATTTCATCAAAAACATAACAAAACGCTACCAAAAAGTTGGATGTAGCTGAAACTTGATGGATGGAAAAGTAGGCCAGGCTTTAACTGACGCAATGGCTTCAACTAGCAGCATTATAAGTCAAACCACATCAAGCCACTTAAACCAAGCCCAGGAAAAATCATTAGATAATTAGTAACAAACCAACCAAATAACCAAAAGTCAATTTATAAAGTTGAAACTACCAATTTTGGTCCAACTGGACCAAAGCGTCGACGATGCTGGTATCTGAAAGTACAATTGGTACGAGTCTGTTTCTGTTTTTCCTTTTACAAATACCCAAAGTTCCTCTACACGCTCTCTTAACTTGCTGTTGTTGCTGTGGATTTTAATACGAATGTACCGTACGAACTACACACCAATTGTAATGCTCAAAACATATAATGGGCAACCATCTGTCTCTGTCTCACCAATTACGAGTTTTCCGTTTTGTTTTTATTTGTGCCTATTTTTTGCTGCTTCTTCTTATTCGTACATGTGGTACTCTTTCATTCCGCCATATTACATTGAACTAGTGTGTAGGAAAGATACAGCAATATAAGCGTAATGCGTGCGTTCATTCGTGCGCGTATTCTGTGTTGATTGGAAAAATGTTTCTTTTGTTGTAATTTTTTGTTGTTGTTTGTTATTCATAATGGTTGGTTGAATTGTGGGTTGTATTTTTATGTAAGAAATTTATTGACTTGTGTGAATGCCTACATGAATTATAGTGTATGTGTGTGTAAATGTATGTAGATGTGTAAATTGGTGTTCATTTTAATATGTTTCTTACTCCAGAGTTCTTTCACTGCATGTTTTTTTTTTTTTTTTTTGGTTTTTCAAGTGTAACGTTTCACAAACATTCTAGTTTATATGTATTTATACTCCTGGGCATATGAATAAAGTTCATTTGAGTATCTTCATATCTAATTACTACATGTAATATTTACTTTAAAAATATGTACATACATATGTATGTATGCAGACACTATATGTGTGTAGGTATGTAATATATTAAATTAGTGAAGGAATCTGAAGAATGGATCAAAAATCATAAAGGCTGATAACAAATTGTGTATGAACAACAAGATATGCAATAGCTATCTACAATCGGTTAGGGTTCCAGTTTTATTTTCAATTACAGTGCAACTTCGACAATCCGGGCACATATAGGTAGTTAGTATTAGGCTTTGTCGAGTTGCATGGACTATAGGAGTGAAAATTCATCAAAAAATATAAGTGAATTATAACATGAATTTACTCTTTTGTTGCAGATAGTATAGGTACTTACAGTGTTGCCACAACCTCAAAATATTTGTAACCATCTTTGTTTAAAAAAATAACCAAAATGCTAAAAAAAAGTAACCAAAAAAAAAAAATTATTGGGAACGTCACGTTTTTAACATTTTTTTTAAAAACATGAACAGGGGGTTACTCCCTAAATCTTTTCAAATTACATTGTATTTAGCACACTTTTTTGTTTACGCTGTTTCCGATCTGAATTTGCGTTACTGGCTACAGCAAGAAACTATTTGATTATTTTTATAAAATAAATTATTAATGAAATTTTTGATAAATAAAATTAATTAATTTGAAATTTAAATATCATTATCTCAAGTAAAGACAGTTCTATACAGATGTCTGCATGCATCCTGTGACATACAATATTTTGTAGTTTTTATAAAATCTAAACAAATAACATTTTTAACTATTATTTAATTTTAATTAAAAACTATGTTTACTTAGTGCATAGAATGTGTAGTGTTAAATTTTTATTTAGAACTTTCGGAATACAACATTTTATTGAGGACAAAGCTAAAAAGAGTCAAATTCAGACAAATATTCCAAAACATCCACCAGAATTATTATACTCAAAATAAGAATATGTTTACGTAGACCAGTTTCAGGATAACGAAAATAAAAATTCACATTCTAAGCTGTATTATCCAAAATTTAGAAGATAAACACCAAAAATATGGTTTACATATGTACAAAAACCGCGATATTTTTTAGAGTATATAAGGTCTAAGTCTAATGGTGGTGTCTTAGACCTTATATTGGACGATCTCGTTAGGATCGTATGTTAAAATATTGAAAAATCTGTCTATAACAAAATCTTTTGAAAAAAGTAACCAAAATTAAAAATAAATACACATCTACACATCCGAAAAAAAATAACCAATTTTGGTTATAAATAACCAAAACGGCAACACTGGGTACTTATTCAAAAACAAAAATAATATTACCTATAAAGAATCCATATTTAAATTAAATAAATCAGAAAAATCGTGTTTCTGATTAAATTTAGCATTTCATAAATAATAAATAAATTGTAATTTTTTCAATGACATAGGTAGCAGAACGTCAAGACACCTAAATTTAATTAAATTGAGTTGTAGAATCCGTTTTAACATATTAGGTTAAAATCAGCAGAAATTAGAGTTTTCCCTTAGGGTTTGACTTTTCTCTCTGATTTTATTTATTGGTAGGTATTTAAGCTTTATCCGAAACACTTTCTTATATTTTGGTCGGGATCGGCTTAGTGGGAATAGCCTAGAGTGCCTAAAAAGTGTGTTTTTGAAAAAAAAACGGTTTAACGGTTTCGATTTTTGTCCCCTTAAAATTATTTTTATTTGCGGACGCTAATAGGGAATGTGTTAAGAATTGTGTACTAAATCTTCGGAAATTTTGCATTTTTGAATTCTATCTTTGTGTAATTATTTTATACCTTTTACGAAATATTGTCAAATGCTATAATTTTCTATAAAATAAATCAATATTTTTAAAAATGGTATTACAGTTTTTCATAAATATGTTTGAATGAACTTTAGGAAATATATTTCATTAGAACCACTTTGTCAAAAAACCGTAGAGTTAAAAAACCGAAACCGGTGGAGTTTACAAAGATGAAAAAACCGGTTGATCGGTTTCGATTTTGGATACTCAAGAATGACCCTAGTCATATAGATAAAAAAAATTGTTAAATGAGTAAAACTTGAAATGAGTTATTTTGTTAAAATATATAAAAATTAGTGGGATTAGAACAGTGGGGTGATATCTCTCATACCAGTTTAATATCAGAACAAACAAATTTAATACATATGTAGTTATATTCGAATATCTAAATAACTATTATAGCTAGAGTGTTCCAACTTTATAAATTACTTTCCTGTCATTGTAAGTAGGTAACGAAAAGTAGACTGGATCGAAACTTGCACACTGTAAAATATTCGCAAATTTTACAAATAATTTTCTTGACAATTCATACAAATATGTTTAACTATTTGTTTCTGTAATGTTTCCCTAAAGTAAAGGGGGCTCACAAATGTAGGTAGTTTAAGCATTGATAGATTATCTACTATAAACCAGTTAGTCTCTGGTGTAGCACTTTCAATTTCGAAATTGGTATATGGGCATTTCCACGGTAATGAACGTGACAGTGAATTGGAATTTAATTTTTGAAAGCAATTTTTTTAATTAAAACTATTTAGCACGCGACATACTTTTCTTTAGCATACTTTTTATGGCGAAAACTTTTTTTCTTTCAGAAGCTTGCTATTTGATTTTGCCAATTTCGGTTGCGCTTCTCAGCTACTTTATCGAAATATTCTTAATACTTTAGATGATCTATATCTCTATATTTTCACATATTTGCTAATACCCCGGTTTGCGTCGCTAATTGGGCTTGCAAAAACGCGACGCAAAATGAAGCACGATTTTCCATACATTTGTTTGGATTTTCATTTAATTGGTTCCTAGATTCATAATTTTTGCTGAAAAAATTGATTTTTAAATACAAAAATTTTCATATTAACGACGAAACTTCGAAACCATGCGACGCAAACTGAAACAGGTTTAAACCCGACAAAATAATAGTAATGTATATAAAAGTCGGTGTACCAAATTTTATGAAAATCTGCGTATAATTGATAATAGATCCCATAGAAGGACAACTTTCAAAAACACATTAGTCTACATAATTATCGATCTCGATCTCGAACCAACCAAATCAAACTTCTGGACTCTGAAACCAACCAACCGATTTTGTTAGAAAGGCAATTTTGAGAAGATAGTTTTAGACATTAGGTTTTGCATTAGGTTCATTCGGTCCATTTTCGAATTTTCCCATAAAAAATAGTTTCCCTATTTTGTTTACCTATTTTGAACTTTTGTAAATTTGTACGTCTTGAAATTGTGTATGTAGTGAACTTTTCCGATGTGTTGATTCACTAAGAAGAGATTTTTAGAAATTCGAATATTATGGGGGTAAAATGGCATCTCTACATCTCCGGAACTAATAAAGCTAGCACCAAAATTTCAACTTAATCTGAATTTATGCAAAAAACAATAAGTGGACTTTTTAACTTTTGACCAGAGTTTTGGTACTGTTTTGTATTCCATATCCCAGAAATTAAAATTAAGTGGATTTTTACCAGTTCTGATTTTATTTAAATCGCAAAATTTAAATCGCAGGTACGGAAAAACGTTAAGAGGCATAATTTTTTCATATTTTTATTCTCTATTATGATCTAAATAAATCCCAATGTGATGATCAAAAAATTCTGAAATTTGTTTAACAAAATTTTAAAATGGAGATTCGAAACAGCCGTTTTTTGTATCCTACGAAGACAAAAACTCATTCACAAGTAAATATGGTGCTATGGAATTCAATTATGGGGCACGGCCTCAGCTTCTAATATTGAAAAAATTCAAAGATTCCAAAATAAAATATAAGGACCTAGGTGTCTCCCTGGTGAAAAATGAAATAAAAAAACAAGCGGAGTCATATTTGAAAAAGTTAGAAGTTCACCCAAACCCACTTGCACGAACATTAATGAGAAGTAATGGCTGCATCCGACTAAGAAGAAGGAATCCAACAGACCTGCGCTGATGATAGGATCTATAAATTAAACGTAATTTTTCGTCCAACTGTGGTGGGACGTAAATAAAAAATAATATTTAGATTTAAGATTTGAACAAATTATTGATAGTTCACATTATTTTGTGAAGATACAATAAATAGAATATGAAAAAAAACAAGTAAATACGGATATATTTTAAATAAAAATTAGCTTTTATTTTAATTTTTCTCGAAATATGTTAATTTTTTTCCTAAATTTCTTGTTCAAGTGGCCTGAGATACGTTAATGGTCTGGTGATTTTTTTTATATATCTTTATTTGCAATCTATTTTTACAATAATAAGCTAATTTTATAAGTTTTAAAAATAACATGTCGTACAGATTCCCAATGGAATCAATAATTTCAAATATATATGCATGTATTTTCATATATAGAGCTAATTTATATATATGTATGTATGTGTAACATTATTATTTCCATAACATTATTATTTAAAAAAAATATATATTACAGGTAGGCCTCCATTTACGCGGTTTGTTGGGAAAAAAAAAGCGTGTAAATCAAAATCGCGTAAAACGAGGTTCTAATTTAGAACGAAATGTTTTTGTGGGGCCAATAATTTTTTATTTCGCGTAAAACAATACATCAGTCACATAACAAAAATGAAATTGGGACCTAAAATCGCGTTAAATAGAAAACACGGACGTAACTACATCAAAATTCAAAATCGAGTTTTTGATTGTACAATTGCCAAGAATACTCTACTACTGATTTTATAACGTATAATGTAAAAACAATAAAAATGTAGTTACGTCCGTTTGCATTTAAAGCGACGATATATACTTTAAGTAAACTTATTTTATTTGTACTTTTAAAAACTTACTTAAAACAAAAGTAAAGTAAAAAAACTCAACTAAAATAATTATTTCTTATCGAAAATTAAGGAAAAAATGTCAGTTAAAAAAACAAAATATTCTAATACATAAATGAGATCAAAACATAACAAAAAATTCATAAAAATTTACGAGGTTTTCAAAAAAGAAATCTGTTATTAGCTTGTGTTTTTTTTCGTTTTTTGTTGTTTTTTGCCGCGTTATATAAAAATCGTGTAAAAAAAGTAGCGTATTTGAAAAAATGGTTGCTAATTTGAGTTCGCGTTTTATCGAATTCGCGTAAATGGAGGCTTACCTGTATTTTAACAATTACATAATTTCATTGCTATTATTTTAAATACTACGATATTTAATTATCTGGCGAATTTGTAATAACTTTAACATTTTTTAACCAAATTTTATCATTACAACGATAATTACGTACACATTTCGATTATTTTGCATTCAATTGCAAAAGTATTTATTTAGAAGCAAATTTTTTTACAAAAACTGAAAAATTTTGGCGATAGCACAGTTTGTGGGTCATTTTGTGATAATTTAAAGTGTTATAGAAACAAAATCAGTTGATTATATATGAAATGCTATACAAATTTAAAATTCAAACTTTACGTGTGTTCAAGAAGATAAAGGAAAATTGGTAATTTTTCTTTTAATAGTATTAAATTAGCTATATACATTATGCTTCTACAGAAATACCGTAAATATGCAATGTAACAGAAATACCGTACTCGTACTGGTTTAGGTTTAACTGTATGTATTGGAAAACATGAACGCTAGACAAATCCTCTCGTTATGAGTAAAACGAATTATTGTGAAAGCCCCCCCCCCAGCTAGCATTTGAAAGATTATTTAACGATGGCGATTATTTCGCCACTCTTTTTTTAATCGTCCAGACGAGTTTTGAAGTAAAAATACACTTTACTCTTCCAAATGTTGCTTTTGCGAGACATTTTGACGATTGTTAAACGAGTTAGTCGTCGATGAAGCATTTTGTCGACCATTGCACGATTGCTATTTCACCGTAATCGTATATCAATCTTGTAAATGATGTTTTTGCGAATCATTTTGTTGATTGTTGGATGAGTTGTTTTTATGTTATCACACAATCGTCGTTTAAGTATTCTGACGACCATTGAACGATTTTTATTTTACAGTAATCGTATATTACTCTTGTAAATGATGTTTTTGCGAGTCTTTTTGTTGTTAATGTGTCTTTAAAATCGCAGTATTCACAAATGTTTAAAAAATAGTATTCAAATAGGGAATTTTTTTAATATATTGGAAAAAGTACCATTATTTACCCAATTTTACAACATTCAATCGATTTCCGGCACGTGTTCTAGTTATTGTACTTAAATTTTGCAGTAGTTAGTTTTAGCTACTAATGAACAAAATAAGACTCATCCGAAGCAAATATATTTTTTAAGAGCATGTCTAATGTATGTACAATGTACATACATATCGTGCCCATAAATGAATGCGGACGTAACTACTACACAAAAATTTAAAATCGAGTTTTTGATTGATTGAACAATTGCCAAGAATACTATGTATATCATTATTGATTTTATAACGTATCCTGTAAAATCAATAAGAATGTAGTTACGTCCGTTTGCATTTAAGGCGATGATATATACTTTAAGTAAACTTATTTTATTTGTACTTTTAAAAAATTACTTAAAACAAAAGTAATGTAAAAAAACTCAACTAAAAAAATTATTTCTTATCGAAAATTAAGGAAAAAATGTCAGTTAAAAAAACAAAATACTCCAATTACATAACATAACAAAAAATTCATAAAAATTAACAAAGTTTTCAAAAAATAAATCTGTTATTCGCTTGTGTTTTTTTCGTTTCTTGTTGTTTGTTGCCGCATTATATAAAAATCGTGTAAAAAAAGTCGCATATTTGAAAAAATGGTTCCTAATTTGAGTTCGACTCTACGGGGTCCCTTCGACTCTACTTCATTGTTCGCACGTAGTGAACTACCACGTAAACCAACCAAGAGTTCACGTTATATCGAATTCGCGTAAATAAAGTACCGCGTAAATGGATGCTTACCTGTATATCTATCTATTTCAACAACTATGTATATCTATATTTATCCATTAATCTATATCTTTCTTTACAGAAATACATTATTGATAAATTTGGTGGCGACTGCTCCAAATCATTTATTAGGAATGTCATAAAAATATCCTGAGCGACGAGGTGGCTTCAAAGTTAAGCTGGCGGGGAACAAACAATAATTTTCGTTATTGGTTGAATTTCAAATACAAAAATTATTGAATATATAATTTTCGTAATTGAAAACACAAAAAATAACAAAAATGTGTTTTCAATTACGAAAATTATCTATTCAATAATTTTTGTATTTGAAATTCAACCAATAACGAAAATTGTATATTCAATTGTCAAAATAATCAAATTCAAAACTCAAAATTCAATAGAAAATATCAAAAAACTTTTGTTTTTGAGCAAATGAATACTTGATTTAATTATGAAATAATTGAAACCAGTTCAATATGTGACAAATATTTGAATTGAAACGGTTTAAGAAATAGTTTTTTCTGTGTACATATTATAACATGTAAGTGGATTTTATAACATGCTCTACAGCATTCTAAATTTTTCTTTTCAAAGATGTCTGCCATTCGAAATTCCCCAAAGCGGACGGTGCAGGGATGAATAAGTATTACATCAATTATTTAATAATAATAAAATATTTTTTTTTTATATATTTAACTATACATATTTCTATTTATTATTAAAGAATATCAAACACAAAAAAAAGCTTTTTATTTATTTATTTAGTACACACTGTTATGATCAATTAAAGGTTATTTTGGCGATTGTTTCAAGAAAGAGTTTTTCACGATTATTTTTTGGCGCATTGTAGAAGATTCATTACAGCGATTTATTCAAGGCTCGATTGAAGTAGGAATAAAAGAGTCTTACACGATTCTTTGGGGGCATCGTAGACGACTCATATGGAACAGTCGCCGTCAACAAACAGTTTCTCCCGTTGAACGGAACTTGCGCGATCGGAATACGATGTCGCTGGCGATTAATTTAATCGCCAGCTCCGATCGCGAAAGATTCTTCTGCGTTCGAAAATGCTAGCTGGGCCATGTACAAACATATATGTATGTACATATACATACATAAGTACATATGTAAATGAGTTTCCAATTCGCTGCTGAGTTGACCGTATTCATGCTTGCCTCACTGTAAGTATATATGTATGAATGTATTTATGTAAGTACAAATGTACTCAGGGTTGAATATTTTTCTTCTTTATACTGCCTGAATGTTTGGGTGTGTGTGTGTGAATATTTTCATTTATTTCTTCTTTTTTTTTTAGCTTGTTGTTGTTTTTGTAGGCAGCCATTCACGCTTGCTTATTCGTTCGAGCATGCACATACAGCTCTTTTTTTTATTTATTATTTACTGGCGTTGGTTCTATTTGTGTGTAAAAATACATATGTATGTTTGTTTGTATGTCGGTTGGTTGGTTGGTTCGTATTAATGTATGAATGTGTGTATATAGATTTGTGTGTTTGACTGAATCTTGGTGTGTTGCTGTTGTTGTTGTTGCTTTTTTATATTATTTTTCTCGTTGTTGTTCCATTCATCGTCTTGTTTTCTCGGCTGAACTTTGTAGCAGCAGTTACCGTTGTTTTTGTTGTATGAGTGTATGTATATGTTAGTTATTTTGTTGTTGTTGTTGGCTTTTACGTTGTTTAGTAATTTTAACCGTACTCCGGTATATGAAGTACTTTTTGGCACGTTTGTTGGGATATTTTTTCGCATGAGAGCTCATTAACGTTTCGCTTCGCTAAGTGCACTGTACACTCGCATTCATTGAATGTTGTCGATGAGTTTTTGTTGTGGAAAAAGTCTACTACTACACATCTGCACAACACATTATAATAACAAAAATAAATATAAAAAAAACAAGAAGGAAAACCGAAAAATAAACTGCCGCAAAACCAGAATTTAGAGTAATATTTTAATTAACAAAAAAAAGTCGTGTCTTCCTTCGAAAACGTAAGATTGGCACATGTGTTTGTTTCTATTGGAGTTTAAACCACCGTGATCAGCAAGTGTTGGCAAGCAGCCCAGCCTGGTTTATGTAGAGTAAAAAAGTATCTGATCTCTACTAATTTGCACCGTATTACAGGAGCTCTATTAAGCATCGAACGTCATAAATTGTGTGTGTGCTCGGTTGTTGTTGCTGCTGATTTTTTGGTTCAAACTCATACACAAACAGACTACGACGATCGACGTTCGTATTCGTATGGCGTGCATTCTTCTTCTAATTTGCATTATCGCTAATCGAGCATGAAGCACAAATTAAAGCAATTAATTAAAACTACAACATAAAAACAACAAAACAAACAGGATATAGTAACAAACAACAACAACAACAAATACAAAAACCAACAAATATTAGTTAATCAATACAATTTTAAGAATATAATTCGAAAAATCGCGCGTGTGTACAAAACAAACAACAAAAATTAAAATAAGAAAATTATTACATGCTATAAATATAAATAAATTCTCCATATTTTAAAAATATAAACAACCAACAAACCCGCCGTAACTCCATTAATAATAATAATAATGTATGTGATTGTGATTTTAATGTTTGAATAAAAAAGTATCCGTAATTATTTATACAAACAAAGACATATAAATAAAATATTAAACACACAAAAAATATAAAAACAAAAAAATATATATTGCAGGTATTTAAAAATGTTCTTTTTTATATATAAAACGAAAAAAAAGTATTTTTAAAAAAAGTCTACTCCAAAAATAAAAAAATATACATACCTACACAGTAATAAATAAACCAATAAATGAAAATATATATTCGTTCACATTAAAACATACATAGATAAATAAATAATAAATAAATATGTATTTATAATATTTTGTAAAATCATAATTGAATCGGACGGATCACATAAATATTTTTGTAATTGAAGCATATTTTATAGAGAGTATTGCTATCTAGCGGCTTAAATTCCCACGTGTTTATTACAAACACTATAAATAAAATACAAATTGAAATAAGAAAAGTGAGTGTAAAACAAAAAAATCCAATCAAATGATGATGCTAACAACAGAACACATCATGCATGGCCATGCCTCATCGGTTAGTCAAAGTGCATTGTTTGGTTGTTCTACGGCCGGACATAGTGGCATCAATCAATTGGGCGGTGTGTATGTCAACGGTCGACCGCTGCCGGACTCCACACGTCAAAAAATCGTTGAGCTCGCCCATTCGGGTGCTCGTCCCTGTGATATATCGCGTATTCTACAAGTTTCCAATGGCTGCGTTAGTAAAATTTTAGGCAGGTGAGTTCTTTGTGTGCCTTGTTCAAATCAAATCGCAGTGTCGACCAGATCATATCATCATTCAGCAGACATATGACATCATGTTTCATTTCAACTGTATTACTGTGTATTTTTCTATTCCAATATTGATACGAAACATGTCGTCTGTCTGCCTTCCTCCAACAGCAAATGTGATTTTGGATAATTATTCCAAAATACATAAAAATTATCATTATAATTCGATTACATGTTTTTTGATAGCGTTTATAGCGCTTTCGCGCTTATGTACATTTTGGTGTAATAAATAGAAAATGTAGGAAAAGTGAAACATGTTTACATGTACTTCACATCTCAATCATCTTCCATTAGGTGGGAAAAAGGTCACATTGTCATGTGTAATTATCATAGGAACCAAAACCAGTAGGTCTTTATAAAGTCAGTCTAAATTTAACATACATACATACAGTCACACAGATAATAGTACGTACCCCTTAAAAATTCTTTAATTTTACAAACATTTTTGATATTTAAAAAAAGTAAATAAACCAAACAATTTAAAATGAACACAAATATTGATTTCAATATTTAAATTTCAAATTAAAAACAAAAAACCTAAAATTATACGTACTCTAAAAGAAGAGTAATGTACACAAATAATTTCAGGTATATATTATTTTATTGGACCTCCTTTTGCCTCAATCGATTACTCATTGAAAATACCTGTTTTTGTTGTTGTCTCAGAAGTTATTTGATTCCACTCATACTCCAAGCCATCTTTAAGTTCTGGTTTGTTTCTGTAAGTTTTTTTTTTGTGCCGTTCCAATTCATCCCATAAATGCTCTATGGGATTCAGGTCTGGGGATTGGGGTGGCGAATGGAGTTGTTTCGGGATGTTATAGAGCAGCCATTCTTTCATTCATTCCGATACAAATATCCTTTGTTTTCTTACCCATTTTAACAAAAAAAGTATAATTTTTCTTAAAATTTCAGCAGTTTTTTAGAATAAGCTTACAAACTAACAGCCATATGCATTAAAATTTACAAAAGGTTTATAAACCAATTATAGGGAAATTTTCTTAAAGTTGTATTCGTAATCGATTAATAGCTTAAAATGCATTTGATAAACAATTGTTAAGTGTACAAATTGGTGTACAGTTGGTTCGACCCTACTTTAAGGATTTTTTACTTTTTATCTTAAAAAGAGGATTTTTTTTCATGAAAATTTAATGATGTTTATTTTATCACAGAATATTCGTCATTCTAATACTTTTAATAATAATTGAAATAAACTATATAAAAAAGTTTGTACATTAATAAAAATTATGCTTTAAATCTACAATAAGGTTTTTTTATGCATATAGCCCTAAGCTTTCAACACTTTCCGTATATTATTTTTTCTTTAAATCTACTAATTTTTAAAAAGTACCGATATCTACTTGGTATCGTACGTATAATTATCTGTGCTGCCAGTTTAAGTTTTAACTGTAAAAGTGCAATAACCGGAATGTTAATCGGACTTTTTGTAGTTAGTTTTTGATAGTGTGTCCATGCCATGCAAAAGCAAGCAAAAATATCGATCAGAAACCCATGGTTATTCTTAAACTCCAATTTTAGGTACGTACTATTATCTGTGTGACTGTACGTCGAAGGTTTTTATATATTCTTACGGTCTAAATAAAAACATATTGTAGATTTAAAGCACAAATTTGTTAACAAACCCTTTTGCTTTATAAACCTTTAATAAAAGTATTCTATTCATAAACGTTTGATAAAGGCACAATAACTAATGTACTGTTTTTTGTCTAAGCTGGCAATGCTTCTCAGTTATTTCCCCTTTTTCGTTGTTAGTGTTGCTTTTGTCATTAGGATAAAATATTCGTTAATTCTCTTTTTTTCATTGTTTGTTTTTATTAATAATAAATTTTTGGAGATAAAAACTAATTTTTAGAGAAAAAAATCTATATTTGTTTCTAGTAAATTTATATTAAGCTAAAATGTATTGATATACAAACGTTTTTATATATTTTATTTCAATTATTATTATTAAAAGTATTCGAATGTCGAATATTCTGTGATAAAATAAACATCACTATTTTATAATTTGTTTTATTAATTTATTTTTATTGCCATTTTTTTAAATTTGAAGAAAAATTTAAAGAATTTCTATGAGGAAACTAATAATTTTAATACCGAAGTGGGTATATTAGATTGTGTGGACCTTCTTCGACAATGTTTACACATTTTAAAGAAAATAACAAAAATGGCAATCAAACACACTTGCGAACTTCAAGTAGCTCACTGCCGGAGGAATATGAAACAAAATCATATACATACATACTATTAAAATGGAACTTATTCCCCGGCGAAGTTATTTTATTTATTTCAAAAACTTATTTTACTTATAATGATTCGAAGCAAATACCTATTAAGTTTTATTTTATTTGATGCTGTTTGATCTTACAAAACATTTGTAAGAGTAAACAACATCAAATGAATTTGTGCTAAAAAAGTGGTTACGTATTTTTAAAGTAATTATTTGCTATGTGTGATCCTACCTTTAGTTCAGCTTCAATCATCTGCCTATTTATATAATAATCTTATATTTTTTGTGGTACATATTATGTTTAAAAGCTACTTTTCTCTAAAATTGTTTCAAAATTCTTTCCATAAAAGTGGCGAAAAGCGTTTTAAAAGTGGTCGAATTTCGGCCACCCGTCGATCCTAGTAATTATTTAACATGTATCGTAGGTTTACATATAGTCTAAATTTAATATCAGTGGAAGGTATTACATATGTAGTCTAAGTTAGCTTCAATCGTGGGTTTTAATAAAGTCTTATAGTGCATTTACACTTGTAATTTTTCAACTAGTTTATGATCATAAGCTACTTTCATAAACTATACCGTTTACATCAGCATTTTAGGCAGTTAAGTGGTTTCAATATAAAAAAATTTAATAAAAATATGGACGTTGTTAAGAAAAACGTTGCTGCACGTACATATATATGTATATATAAACATACCTTTCATTTTCGTTGTCCATATTATATAAAAAACACTTTTTAATAATTTTTTTAAATTTTTTAAAGGAAAAGTGTTTTTATATTTTTGAGCAAATGTCAAATGTTACCAGCGTTGCCAGAAAAATGTTGAAAAACAGAGTTGCATTAGCAAAAACTCGTTGTTTGTAACTAGTTTATCTCAAAAGCTAGTTACAAACTTTTTTTGTTTTGTATGGATAAACAAGTTTCTCAAACTAGTTTATCACCATAAACAACTTATAACATGTTTATGGCGCGCCATGGCGTAGGTGTAAATGCACTATTAGTTTAACATCAGTCGAAGGCGAAAGAAATAAGTGTAGTGCAAAAATTACATTGAAGTGGATGCGCTGAAACGTTGAAATATTAATTTTATGTGTTGACTAATATCCTGTTGAACTAATGAATGTAAGAATTTAAATTGCTGCTTTGACAGTCGTAAATAGTTTCTATAGGGTGCTTCATCAGTCAATAATAATTATTTTGTTAAAAAGGAATAGGCTCCACGCTCCGCTCTGTCTTTCCTCCAAGGCTTCTGCAACTGCATTGTTTGCTTTTTTATTGGGCAAGCACGTTGTTTTCTTACCCAAATCGATTAAAACGGAAAATAATTTCAAAACTATCTAATTATATATGTAAATGAGTTAAACATATAAAACATACCAATTAGTATATTCTCTTGTCCGCTATCATCTGATTCAAATTCAACAGCTTCACCAAAGCATTCCAGAAAATCATTAATTATATCGTCACTTAAAATGCAAAATAACGTAACATCACTTTTCATAAGTTTATAGGAGAACCAAAAAACGATATAAAATAAAAACTACTTGAGATATTGAAACAAAATTTTCAAATATGAATTACAATGACACTAGAAATATATTTTATAAAAAAAAATAATTTTTTCAAAGCACACTTTAAGATATGACATTTTTCGAATTGTTGTTTTCTGAAACTCAAAAACATCAATATAAATTTTTATGAAAAAATTAAACTTTAAAAATATTTTTTTATTTTAAATAAAATCAGTTTATATATGGGGGATTTCATGTCAAGTGATCCAATTTTTAAAATCGATGTCTTTAGACCGTGAGACCTATTGGTTAGTAATTAAGACACAATTTTTCAACAAGATCGGTCAAGTACTCTCTGAGTTATATATATTTTATATAGTTATAAATTATGACATTTTGGCCAATCATGTGTTTTTTCTCATCTATGTAACTTATTACCTTTTGTTCTTAACAAAATAGTTTAGATAGCTATTTCTTCAATCTTTCGAAAAAAAAATATTTAAAAAAAAATTAAAAATGTTTAATATTTTCAAATTAATTGGTCAATTCACAAGGTCTCTTATCACGTCATATTGTCATAATGTCTTAATATTTCACAATGGTTTTTATTGTTTTCAAGCAAAAAAGTCCTAAAATAATACTACTCTGTATGCTATGTTTATTGTGTTATCGTTACCAACCAGCAGAGACCTGCGCCGAATGCCTAACAGGCGGTTAAGCCGAGCTACCGGGTCGTGATATATTAGGACATTATGACAATATGACTGATAAGACACCTAGTGAATTGACCAAATATATTAATCTAACCAGAGCAACCTGACGACAAAGGTTTACAAACAAATTTAAACGATGACTTAAACAAATTTAATTGTTTAGCAAAATACCAATAGATGTCACTAAAATTGTTTAAAGACAGTAAAGTAAAAAAATCTGGACTTCAGTCGTGCATGGCCAGATAAAAACCGTTTATTAGTTCCACCAATAAAAAGATGTTTTGACTATGTTGTTCAGTACAAAGACTTCCATTTAAATTATCTTATGTTTTGGCGAAGGATTATTTTTACAGACAAATGCTAGTTTAACCTTTTTGGAAAGGATGGTCGCGGATTTTGGTGTCAAAAAGTAAATTTTTCAAACACTTAATTTCAAAAATCAAATGATGCAGTCTTGTAGATAAATGTTTAAAGATGAAATGTACACTGATAGTTTTAAGAATTTTTTTTATTTTTTTTATTTTTTTTTTAAATTTAAGTTAATTCCATGCAAGGGTGTTAAGCAAAAATTTACTTATATTTTCACGCAATTTAGTGGTTTATTTATGTATAATTTTCCTAATAATACCATTTAACTTTAACATATTCGAAAAATATAGCATTTCTCCATAAATAGAAAAAAAAATTATGGGGATATCATAAACCGTTAAGAAGATATGGCCATATTTAAAAGCCTCTAAAAATGATTTTATTTTTGATTTTGCCCCAAAGTGAAAGAATGAAAGATTGTCTTGTTTCGATTAAAAGAAAAAATTGTTTTCGGAAGTTTTCGGAACAGGATGAAAACTTAACATTTTTTGTCGAATAATAAACGAAATATCAAAAAAAATTCTTATCTATTTATGGGTTTCGACCGATTTAATTGAAACTCGGCATGCGTTCCTTTTGTGTGCCAATAAATGTATGTACCAAATTTCTAGACTTTTGCTTGGATATAAACAATTTTATGCGAAAAAATCAATTTGGATTGTATGGGCAGCGGGCGTTGGGCGTGGTCGATTTTGATAAAATTTATTTTTTTTTCTTAATTTAGTCCATATAATTCTCGGTGCCAAATTTCAATGCTCTACGACCACTGCTTATAATTTTTGCACAAAAATGTATTGCATTTGGATTGCATGGGCGGTATGCGGTGGGCATGGCCGATTTTAATAAAACATAGCATACGTTCTTCTTTTGTTTTAGAAAATATATGTACCAAATTTCTAGACTTTTACTTGGATAGATAAAATTTTATGCGAACAAATCTATTTGGATTGTATGGGCAGTGGGCGTTGGGAGTGGTCGATTTTGATAAAATTTAATTTTTTTCTTAGTTTGGTCCATATAATTATCGGTACCAAATTTCAGCGCTCTACGACCATTCCTTATAATTTTTGCAAAAAAAATGTATGAAGCCATCCCTCGTGCGAGGTACTGCCTTAGAACAATAAAGTGAAATGTATTGAAGAAATTAAATCGTATGTGGAGTCTTTCGACTAAGTGTATGTACAGACTTAAACTTTTAAGTACATATGTATAGATTTATTTTAGGGATCAAGGGTTCTACAATATATAGTTTAGATTTGAAAATTCAGGAGTAAAGCCGTAAAACATGGTAAAAGGGTACAAAATATTGGTGATATTTATATTCTTTGTTTTAAAACAACATAATTTGGGTTGTCGATTTTTACAATCACAGAAGTATACCAAACCTGTTAATCGGGACTTCAATTCGTGATATGTGGAATATAATTTTTTCTATTTACTCAAAATTAGAATCATACACATTATAAACAAAAGATGTTAAACAATTTTACTGTTATTAGTTACCTATTAAATATTAAAATATCCATATCAATATAATTTGTTTTCGAAGTGAGTCTTAAAAATTTCTTATTGTAAAGTATAAATGGCTAAAATAAAGTTTTAAAGCTGAAATATTATAAATAAACAACAATATGCATAATTTCCGGTTTAAATTTGTTTTAATTTTTATACCCTTCACCGAGAGTTCTTTCCGTTCGTAACTTCTACAATATTTATTTACAAGCCTATAATTTATATTTTTATGTATATTCTAGCTCTTTATAGATATGAATAAGTTGTTATAACGATGCCCTAACAGAAGTGGCCAGATATTTGTAATATACTTCCGAGAATTTCGATATCGAAAATCAGAAAAATAGGTCTATAAATGGCTGAGATATAAGCAAAACTCCATGACTTCCTCCATTTTTGGCTATAACTATGTCACCTTCTAATTTCTGTATATAGACTTCTCACGTATGTACATTAAGGCTATAACCAAATGTTGGCTATAACTATTTTCGTTTTTTGGATAAAAAAAAAATAAAAAAATTATCTAAAAACTTACCGCGTTTTGTGGGTGAACTTTTTTGACAACCACGAAAAAGTAATACCATTTTTTTAAATGAAAGTTTAGTTTGTCCTGGCTTTAGCATTTGGCGAGCTAGATCAAAGGATAAATGTGTGGTTTTTATACCCTTCACCTTCGTGAGAAGGGTATATATATAAGTTTGTCATTCCGTTTGTAATTTCCACAATATAGTTTTCCGACCCTGGATTACTAAAGGTAGGGTCAGACTATGCAAATTATTTGACACAAGATGTTTCATGTGTTTGATCAAACCTACATCAAATAATTCATGGGTTGATTTTGTGGTCTCACTGTACACATTTATTTGCCATATTTGTTTAATCAAACTACACCGAAATACTATCAAACACACGAAGGGGAAATATATTTGACTTGAGGTCACATTTATGGTAATATTTATACCCTACACCACCATAGTGGGGAGGGTATAATGCGTTTGTGCAGATGTTTGTCCTTCAAGTATACCGATCGATTAAATGATGTCCGTCCGTCTGGCTGGCTGGCTGTCCTTGTAAACCTTGTGCGCAGAGTACAGGTCGCAATTTTGAAGATATTTCGATAAATAAATAATTTCGACATATAATTTTTTCGGCCCAAGGACCAAGCCTATTGAAACTGGCTGAAATCGGTCCATTATTTCACCTAGCCCCCATACAAATGTCCTCTCGAAATTGAACTTTATCGGTCATAAATGTTTAATTAATATACATATGTATCTACACAAATTTCGCTTCAAATAAGTTTTATATATTCAAAATTCATGTCACCAAATTTTGTTACGATCGGTCCATAATTAGTCATAGCTCTCATATAGACCCGCTTCCGAATGGTGGTATATACACATAATTCAACATAAATAACTTTCATATAGATCTAAATCACACGACCTAATTTCTTGGTGATCGGTCCATAATTGGTCAAAGCTTCCATATAAGGCCCACTTCCAAAAATCACTCACGAATATAAATTATTGATTTACTTGGTGTAGGGTATTATATGGTCGGGCTTGACCGACCATACTTTCTTACTTGTTTTTCTAAATAATTATTAAATAAAGCTGCTAAAAAAACTTTAATTTCTTTCATCGATAAAAATACATTTCCAGAAAGTAAAATATTATCAGATTTTGCTTTACATTTAAAAGAATTGTGAAATTTCCGTACTTTTATTTAAACGTCAAATATTTTATGTTTCTAGTTTGAACAGAAAATATTTTTGTACTGCAAACAAGAAAACAGTTAAATTTGGTCAAACAAATTTATTTTCCGATAAGAAAACTTTCTTGTAATGTGGCCAATGTGTGACCACTAAACAGCAAATATTTCCCTCCATTTTGGGTCATTTTTTATTTGATCTTGCAATTGATTTGCAAAATCAAACAGCGTCAAATAACAGCTGTTGGTTGCATCATGTGTAATCGCAAAAGTATTGTTGCTATATCTTAAATTAAAAATCGCTACATAATGAAAACAAATCGTGAAAAGAACTTAAGCTTGTATAATTTAATAATATAATTATTAATTGTTTATTTATTAAATTACACAGTACATTTTTCAGTTCATTGCTTTGGGACTCAATTCTGACAATTGCACATGAAAGTAGCCCCAAAAATAACAACTTCTGCATCATTAGTTTTTTCAAGTTTAATGGTCATACGAATTTTTTTACTCAAACTGGATTTTCACTTGTTCTATATTTTAGCTCTTTATGGCTGAAGCAAAGTTGTAGATATTGAATAGTAGAAAAAAAGTTCGGAACATACCTACCCGAAAAAGGTGTATCCAGTGCCTTAAAAGTCGTAAAAATTACAATTTTTTAAAATTTTTTACCAATTTTTCAACTTTTTTGATCAATAACTGGATTACGAATCCAATTATGGACCGATCACCATGAAATTAGGTCGTGTAATTTTTGGGGCTACTTCCACGTGCAATTGTCAGAATTGAGTCCCAAAGCAATGAACTCAAAAATGCTGTACTGTGTAATTGTACTTAAAGTCTGCAAAATATCCCTAATATAATAAACTATTTTGGAATTTTATTGTATTTGTTTTGGCTTTATTTGGATTTCGAACTAAAAATCGCTTATTCAAACAAAACGAATATTAATATGGTAAAATTAACAATAATCAAATAAGAGAACTGTTAAAGGGAAAACATAAATTTTTAAAATGTTGAATCCAAAGTATATACAAGTAGTCCGACTCTTTTCTCACAAGGGTGTTGAGTTCACACGGTACCCAATATGTGAGAGAGTAATATTGAAAAATAGAGAAGTCAGACTACTTGTTATACTTTGGTTGAAAAAAGAAATTCATAATTGAAATGATTTTTTTATTAAATATTATTAATCGAACATAAGTTTTTGCAAACTTTATTCATTCAGAATAAGAACATGTTCACAAATATTAAAAAATTGTACGGAAATGTTTATCTTTTTTACATAAATTGTTAATTAATTGCAATTCAATTATTATTATCTAAATTATCTAAAAAATACTATTAGATATATTCTTGTTCTGCAGTAAAAAAAAAATTAAACAGAACATACTGTTTAAGAATTAATTTTTAATTGCAATTAAATCATACTATTTATGTATGTCTAAACTAATTTCTTTAATTTTAAATTCAATCTGTACAAATACAATAAATATTCAATACATTTGAGCAATTTTAAATTTTGTGAATAGACAAACTCCATGTATAAAAAATAATCAAAAATCGCATAAAAATTAAAAATCGCAACATAGACTTCATGTTTTTAATTAGTTTTTCTTCAACTATGTCATTCTAGGCTGAATGACTTTTATGTGAAGAAGAACACTTCATTTATTGATGCAATTTTTTTAATGAAAATAATTTAAATAACAAATGTTCCAGAAATATTGAATATGTATTTATGTTTTTAAAAAAAAATGAAATTGTGTATATAATTTAGTGCCTAAAATACTTAAATAGTCTCCTTTTATTTTTCCGCCATGCTGAGCAAATAACTTTATTTTTTGCTCTATTTGATCAAACAATTATTTCATGAAAATATTTGATATACAGCCCAATTATGAAGAAAAAATTCCGCGGGAGTTTGTTCCCCGGGAGTTTTTTCCCATTGAATTTGAATAGGAAAAATGAGAAAAGGGAAAAACTCTCGGGGAATTTTTATTCATAATTGGTCTGATATTGTGGCCACACGGCAAATATATTTAGTGATTCTTTGTCGCAGCAGTTTGGTCAAACAAAATGTGGAAAATTAAATTCAATATATGATAACAAAATTCAACAAAACTTTATTCAAATAATTGCTTTACAATTCGAAATAAGTGCTTTAACCTTAAAAAGATTTGCAAGATCAAATTATACATTTTTTAGGTATTTATATATTTAAAAAAAAATTAAATTAAAAAAAAAAAAATTTAAAATAACAATGCGAAAAAAAAATTTTACAAAAAAATTAAAAAAACAACTTTGGAAAAAAAATTGTTTACCTAAAGATATTTAAAATTTGTATTTTGAAGTATAATTTGGTGAATAGTATATAAGATTCGGCACAGCCGAATATAGCTCTCTTACTTGTTTATTGTATGATTTTTTTATATTTCACGCAAAGAATACATATAAAATATTGATATCATGTGAGAGGACTTTGAATAGCGCTGTGAATGCTGTATCAGAAATTTTCATGTTAGTTCTAAACTATTCCAACTTTTGTAATTTTTCGCAAAATTGTAACGTAATTAAGTAGTTTAAATTTAAATGTTATAAACCTCATATAAAAATCTAATCAATCTGATCTTAGCTATATGTTGAAGACAATCACAATATGGAGCAATTTAAAAGCTTTTCATTAGGGTTAAACACTTTATGAAATACTTGAAAGATTTTATACAAACATTTTTATTTATTTATGTTTTCTATGTGATTAATTTTTGGAAAGTTGTTGTTTATTTAATTCGAGAAGTTATAATTTGTGGTTATTATATAATAGAATTTATTTTTATAGAAATTTATTGTTGTGGGACATTATAGTGGGTGGAGTATGAGTTTTATAATGTATTGATTTAAACAAATTTTTTTTTAAATAATTTTTTATATGTAAACAAAAATATAACAAAAAAAATGTTTTCAAATATTTTTGGAATTAAACGAAATACCAAAATTTGCGTGAAATCTGAAAACAAAAATCACATAAAAATCGTAAAAAGGACTTTTTTATCATTGATCCAGCTCTCCAAATACTGACGTGAAGACAAATAATTTCAGGAAATTGTATCTTATAATAAATAAATAAATTTTAGTTGGTAACATCGGAAACTTTTTTGTGGATATCTTAATGTACATATATAAAATTTTTCCAAAGTCTCTCCAACGCGCTTGTCACTTTTTTGGCAAAATTTTTTTTTCCTAATTTTATCCCGATGCCACTGAGCGTTAAAATGATTTTCAAACGTACTTTTTATATGGGGGCTAGGAACAATTTCGATGTGATATTCCCCAAATGTTTTATTATAATTGTTAAGTAGTTAAAAGATAGATATATTTCTTACTTTAGAGACGCAATACCTAATGCGAACAAGTTGAAACCATGCACAGATTTCAACCATTTACCATATAAGGTTCCTTATAAAGCATCAACTCTGAAAGTGATTGGGAGTCGAATAATTTTAGTCGTTACAAAACCCATCACTATCATACACAGTGTGGTAAATGAAAAAATTTTATATAAATCTGTATTTTCTAAACCTATAGAAAAGGTGTAGCTGAGTTTAAACCTCCGTTAGTCGCAACTGATCTGGTTGATACAGGCAAAACTATTTTAATAGTAAATTTTTTTAAACATCCTAAATTTTAAGCTATTTTTTGATAAAAATATATTTTTACTGCAATTTTACTTTTATTACATATTTAAAAACTTTCCCCCGTATTCATAAAAAAATCAATTTTAAGGTTTAAAATACAATTTAGTTAAAACACATTTTAGGTCTAAAATTGCTTTGTTATAAATTCGTATTCATAATACGCATTTTAAGTAAACAGTATTTTAATATTTTTTTAAATTCTGTGATGGTAACACTATAACTTTTATGTGCCACTTCAATCATAGTGCAGCAAAACAACAAATATTAAATAATAATGTACTCGTAATATTTTATTTTTCAGTAAATAAAATCTGAAATTACAGATTAAACTTGTTGTTAAACTTACACAAAGCCTAAATATATTAATATACAAACATTTTTATATATTTTTTTCAATTATTATTAAAAGTATTCGAATGACGAATTATCTGAGATTAAATAAACATCACTATTTTATGATTTGTTTTATTATTTTATTTTTATTGTCATTTTGTTAAATTGTAATAGAATCTAATGATTTTCTATGAGAAAACTCTTAATTTTAATGCCGGAGTGAGTATATTAGATTGTGTGGACCTTCCTCCACGATGTTTACACATTTAATTACTACATTCCGTTACAGGTTAATAGTAAATTACAAAAATGTCTATAAAACTAACTTGTGAACCTCATGTAGCTCACTGCCGGAGGAATATCTAACAAAATCATATATTATTATAATTCCCCAGCGGAGTTAAAATTATGTTAAGCAATTGCAATATTATCGTTCCTTTTTTTAATATAAAATGTAAAAAAGAATACCTTAAAATAGGTTTAAAATAGGGTCGAAGCAATTTTAAAATTCGTTTATTTAAAACAACATTTAAAATAGGTATTTTAAGCTAAAATACGTTTATGAATACAATTTTAAGGAATTTTGCTTAAAAATGCCTTAAAATGCTGTTTAAAATCTTTATGAATACGGCCGTTTGAATTTAATATTGTTTTTATGTTTTCGAAATAAAAAGTGAAGAGATTATTTTCAAACTCGCCTTTTTTATTGATATTAATTTGATACATGTATCGATTGAAAATGATTGCGACAAACGGAGGGTTAAGTTTTGAATTTGGATTTTTAACACTAAGGTGGGACGGAGCCTCAAGGGCCCATAGTGGTGTAGCTCGCGTATGTATATGAAAAATTAAAAAAGAAGAATATGCAAGAAGTTATTTTTCATATTCACATATAAAAATTAAAATTTTGTTTTTTTTTTTGGCTACCTTAGTCTGGATTTTTGTTAATAGCAAATACAAATCTCTTTCGATTTTTTTCAATAATATATTTTTTAATTAACAAAAAAATTTATTAGTATTAGGAAGAATTGTTTAAATTAAAAAAAGTACTTTTTTGTGAAAATAAATAACATTTTAGTATAAATTAATTAAATTAATCTGATGTATTTTGTCTAGTACTGTAGTAATTTGTATACAATTGTTGATAAAAAATTATTTGTTTTGAATTATTTTCAGGTATTATGAAACTGGGTCAATTAAGCCACGTGCAATTGGCGGTTCTAAACCCCGAGTTGCCACCACACCAGTTGTACAAAAAATAGCAGATTACAAACGTGAATGCCCCAGCATTTTTGCGTGGGAAATACGAGATCGATTGCTGTCGGAACAAGTATGCAATAGTGATAATATACCCAGTGTGAGTATGATGATGTTTCCTTTGCAATTGATCCCAAAAATGCTATAATTGTCTACATATTTAGTAAATTATAGGAAAGTTCAAATATGTTAAAGAAAAATGTATTGTTGTCCATACATTTTATAAAATACTTATATCGTGATCGATTTTTTAAATTATGTGTTTTATTTTAAATTTATTAAAAAAAACGTAGGATTTTATCTCAAATATATTTTATCAAATATGGTTGGTTGAAATTTGTTGCGATTTTTGTTCTATCGGTCATTCCAAGAAACTTTGAAGAAGAAACCACAGTAATAAAATGAATTTCGATCCCTCGGATTTTTCTAAATAGATATTTTTCAAAATATTTAAGAATCGAAGCAAAATAAAATTTTATTTCCTCTAGCCAAATGTGTATTTTGACGAAATTGTTGTGAAATTTGAGTTTATCATAATGAAATCCGGTAGCTCGAAATTAATTTTTGAGCTATGGTATCTTCGGTAAAGTTTCTTGGAATGACTCATAAAACAGGAATGGCGATGAGCCTTTGTATATTTTTTCGGCGATTTGACAACAGTACCTAACTCTATATATGGATCTGTAAAAAAGTATCTAACTCAAAGTTTGTGTTGGTAACAAAAATATTTGTTATTAGCTTTGTGTGCATACAGTAAAAGAAGTCATATATGTACATATTTTCTGATGTATAACAATCACACTTTAAAAGAAGTGCGTTGCCCACTTATAAGTCCTATTTTGAGACTTAGCAAATCTTCTATTACTTATTTTGTACTTTTTAGTTTTGTAATTTACTTATAGAGTAAGTTCGGGTAATATGGTATAGGCGGGTAATGTGGTATAGCTACTTTTTTATAAAACTAAGAGCATGGGGGTAAAGGTACCAAGCTTCAGAGTTTTATGATCTCAGAAAATTTACATTGCGTGAGTGTACTTAATTTTTGCAGGACATGAAAATAGTCAGTTGTACAAAATCAGAGTGATCTTGTGGTATATTTTTTTGTGATCTGTTAAAAGTTAATTTTTTTCTAAAATCACGTGTTTTAAACTTCATTAATTTAATTTTAAAGTCAAATTGGAATATTTAGCTATTGAAGAACACATGCAACAATATAGCATATTTAGTGTATATGTATGTATGTTTAATTTTATAATAATTTCAATAAACCACGTGGTCGGCTAATGTGGTATAGCTAAAGAATTTCAGACAAAAAATATGCCAAAGAGAGGTGAAGTAAGAAAATGGGCAGCGGAAGAGCTGAAGGAAGCTATCTGAGCTGTTAGAACAACAAGATGGACATTCCTTTCGCATCAGTCATTCAATGTCCCCTACGAAGCGAATAATATATTGAGGAGTTTCTGGTAAGCTTAGTCAGCCGCCAACTTTAACCGCAACCATCGAAGATGATTTAAATAAAACGCAACTCATTTACAAATTAAAATACTATGCATCGGTTATGTGGTTTAGTATACAATATTAAAAGAACATGGTATACCACATAGCCGCCAATATTTTCAATGGCTTGTTTATGGGTTTTTTCTCTTTTTCCCAAATTTCTCTGAAACTTGAACTTAAAAGACTTTTTTACTTTCATGGACATAAACCTAACACTTGTAGTAGAACACCAGCTGAGAACTGTTCCAATCGAATTAAGATTCTAAAAATTATAGTCAAATAAAAAATAGGTTTACTCTAACATATTTCTTAGTGTTTTTGTGAAATTTTACTTTATATATTCGACCTTTATTTGTGTTTATCGTATAAAATTAAATGAATAAACCAATAACACAAATTTAACTACAAAACAAAATGGTTAGTTGATTTAATGAAACATATATTTTTGAAATAGGCTAGACACGGTAGCTTATTAAGTATTATTAGTTTCCCAAATATGTATAAGTAAAGATTTGAAGAAAAATAGGTTTCTATTTTTCATCAATGCTCAGGCAAAGCACTTACTTTTGTATAAATTTTAGTATAATTTGAAAAATGGACAAAACTAAGTTTTATATAAGTCGAATTCATCTCACCAAATTTTGTGTTGATCGGTCGAAAATTAGTCATAGCTACCATACCGCTTCCGAAAATCACTTTAACTAGCATAAATCTCTTAAAAATGTTGGTATTCTAATAAAACTCTACACAAATACTTTATATATCTACAAAATTCCTTTTGTTCTGTGGCTCCTTATATTATATAGCACACTAAGCTCACTATATTTGTTGGTACTTTCTTAATTTTTACCTACAATATTTTAATTTGTTAGAATTTTATTCGATTGTAAATACCGAAATAAAAAAACTCTTCTACTATTTCAATTCTACTGTAAGTTAAAAATTAAAAAAAATATTTCTTTCCATTTGGACGTGTGTTGGAAATGAAAGTGTGCTAAAAGTATGGTTGCCAAATGTCCCGATTTTCGCGAAAAAAAAAATAATTTTTGTTGAAAATTGATAAAAAAAAAATTCAACAAAACAATTAAGTGTAAATATTTATGCTGAAAAGAGTTAATATACTTAACCACGTGTTTTTCAATCTATGCCCCATTTTCCTAATCTCTGGTTATCGTTTTTCGTAACGATATACTTCAAATTAATATAATTTTTGTATGAAAACTGTCAGTAAAAAAATGGAGATTGAGAAAATGCGGCTTCGTATGTTAAATTCTAAGACAGTATTTCAGCATAAGTTTGTATAGCTGAAAATAATGGATAAAACGACTTAGAATAATTAAAAAAATGTACCTCCTTCATTTTGTCCATCTTCTGGCTGGTTGACCGTGATTAAAATACTGGACGTAAATTTGAAAATACATAATTTAATATTACTTGGCGCATGTCATTATATAGGAGAGGGATGAATTCTATGGTTATATCGGTTCATTATTTCATCTATCCCCATAGAAGTATCCTCCTGAATCAATGTTATTGTTTGCAAATACATCCAATACTCTGATATTTTACTGTATATATATATGTACATATGTATGTGTAGGCAAAAGGAATTTTATTTGAATGCACAATTTTATACTTTTCTTTTAACACAGACTAAATGTCATTTCCCATTCAGAATACAAAAAGTGTTATCGGGGGATCTTATGCGAGAGAGAGACTTCTTCTTATCGCAATTTCGTTTTCATGTGCTTTTAAGTATTGAAGTCATTTAATCCGGTTAATTGGGGCAAACAAACGTACGAGTATTTATAGAAGAAGACTAAACCAAATACCTTCGTGCTAAAATAGGAAAAAATTAAGAAAAAAGAAGAAAAAAAACATAATAACGCATGATTTGTCCTTCGTCATAAATTCTTTCAAAAATAAAATAACGACGGATATTTGTTGTCCAAAAAAAAAAACAAAAATAAGTTCTGTCGAATATAACACTTTTAAACATACATAGTATATACATACACACTTATGTATGTATTTATTATATGTATGTTTGAAACATAGATACTTATGCATAAATACATCCAAAGTCAAAGAATACAGGGAACAGCCAAAGTATAAATACACAGATACAAGTATCTATAGAGAGTGGTACACGTTTGTTGTTGTATTTGTGTATTTCTTATCTTTAGCTGCTGTCATCACAGATAGCATCACTTATTTGCCGCTTCGTTGCACTATTTAAGATTCTAAAAGTATCCAGCTGTGCTGCGGTTTAATATGAAATACAAAATTCAGGCAAGCAGGCAGGCAGACAGGCAACCCCTGATTTTATTACCTCTTGAATGTTTTATTTACTTAAGTTTCGTGCTGCTGAGGCTGATGCTGTTGTTATTGTTATTGTTTTACTTTTTATAATTTGTTGTATTGCAGAAACAACACTTCAAAGCAAGATTTGTTCAAAATTCAATTACAATGCAATTTATTTAGCTTTTTTTCATTACCTACTTAATCTGTTTATATATTTTTATGTGGTTACAATTCGGCAACCAATCCCAAATATAATTTGTTCATCTATTTTTTGTAATTTTCTTTCTTTTTTACACAAAAATATATTCGAAACAAAATCAATTTGTATATGTTGCCAAATATACATAAATAAATACATACGTATGTATGTAAAAGTCATATAGTTAATTTTTGGTTTAAGGTAGTTCCCAAGAAAACAAATACATATGTATGTATGTAGGAAAATATATTCGAATTAATTCATGTAAAATGAGTGATCATCATAGTATATATATGAGCGCACATGGTTTGTTGATGACAGAAGGTGCTTTACACCAATGATCTGTATATAGGGATCAATGGAATTGGTATTGCACAGTGGGTTCGAACGAAAATAAGTGAATTGTACCGCTTTTTTCTAAGCCACTGTGTGTTGTTTATAGTTAAATAACCGATGGTATTATATGTGGCTATGAGTGCCCATAATTTCTTTACACACTGAAGATCCATTCAAGCTTCTTAAAAACCCTACAATAGACTCCATATTTGCCCAATAATTTGGGCAGAAATACTTAGTTCCATTGGATTTCTGAATATCATAACTAAAGTCGGAACTAGTAAAACAGAAACTTAAAAATAGTTCATAGATAGTTGTAGATCAGAGATGCGCAGCCCATACCACATTTGTGGAAAATCAAATCAGACGTATTCTTATGCTCTTACGACCATTTTTTCATGTTCCAACTTTGGATGCGTGTAACTTTTTATAGGGATGAGATAACTGTTAGCATGTTACTTTTATTGTATTCACTTTTTATTGCAAATATAAATGGTATTTAAAAAAAAAAATCGCACCTCCGTAGGCCCGCCATATCTAAAAATCCAAAATAAGATCGAGCAGAATTAAAAAAAATAAATAAACCTAAATATCTCTTGAACTAAAAGAGATAACTTACATACATATGTATGCATATATTTTGTAGATATCCTTAAGGACTATTTATATTTTAATTTTCAACTCATTCGGATTATATTTGGATTTTTGGAGATATTTTTAAAAAAAGTGAGACCCGAGATGTCGTGCAATTTTTCTAATTAAGTGTAAAGAGCTTCATTTACAACTTTTGTATCTTTAGTAACCCCTGCCGAAATTTTACGGCAATTTTAATCATTAAATGTCCTTTTTGAAAGGACTCTTTTTGATTTTCTCCAAATAAGCTTCAAATTGACCCCTAAAGAGAAGAGATAGAGGGTTAAGATGTCAGATATTAATTTACAAAAATTTTTTCAGTTAGTATAATGCTACCTTCGATCAAAAAATTAAAACTTTGACCCACTGTAAAAAAAATTCAGACCAGCTGGACTAAAAGTGTAATTATAAATTTTTAGAAAAATTTTAAAATATAATTTTGTAAACTTATTTATTATTTTTATAAATTTTCAGCCCAATTATAACATTTTTCCTATTCAAATTCTATGTTCAAAAAAACGTAAAGGAAAAAACTCCCGGGGAATTTTTTTTTCATAATTGGGCTGTTTATTAATATATTTGGGGTATTCACACGGTCTACTATTTGGTCATATTGTCATAATGTCCTAATATACTATTATAGTTTAAACAAATTTTTGTTGTGTTTCAAACAAAAACATTCTAAACTAATAACACTATTTGAACTATGTTTATTGTTTTGTTATAAAATAATACTTTTTTTGTTTAAAACACAACAACAACTATTATAATATATTAGGACATTATGACAATATGACTAATAGCAGACCATGTGACTACCCCAATTATTTAATTCAGAATGAAATTACCGTTATCATTAAAATACCGTTAGCGAAATAATTCGTAGCATTAATACGTTGATACGATCGTAATTTTTTGATACTATTTCACTATTCAAAAGTACCGTAGTGCAGGATAACTACTCATTTGACATTTTCAAACAATTCCTTGTATTTTATGTTCTTATTTATTTGCAAATAAAATATGTTAATTTGTACTGCATACTTTAGGGAACTTTCTTATTACAGTTGACTGGACTCAAAAAAGCCGGTTTTAGCCGTAATTTTTTAATTTTTACAAACCATCTCCTGAAAATTTCGAATCGAATACAAAAAAAATCAGGCAAATCGCTCCAGCCGTTCTCACGTGATGACATTACATACATGGACCATTTCATTTTTATATATATAGATTGATATGTAACTGTATTTTCTATAGAAAATCTTCAGTATAAAAGTACAACAGCATTTACTGTAGAAAATCTTATTTTTTGATTCTATTTGTAGCTAATTTTAGTACTCCGAATTTAAAAAAGAATTATTTGTAAGTGTATATATTGGGATATTCAATCGATTAACCGATTAATTTTGGTCGGTTAACTGTTCAAATACTAATGTTAAAGTAAAATTACATATTTTTCGAACATGCAAGAAACATGTTTAGTAAGTATAACAACTGACATATTTAATTTACATGTATTTGTCGGAGGAGGACATGATAATAGACCAAACAGGAGACATTATTGAAATGAGTATTTTATCAGAACTTATTGAAATTATTAAAAGTATGCAAAATCTTAAAACCACCCAAAAATGACACCAATGGTATAATGGAGGATTTTATATGCTTAGAAAAAACTAAAAAAACTGAACTGAGATATTGGATATACTTGCTCATGCCTTACTTTCAATTTCTCCAACATCTACAATCAGTGAGAGTTTTTTTTCCAAGTCAATTTTTATTAAATTTATTTTTGGTTGAATTGTTATGTTTTTTTTACGTTTTTGTTCTTTTATTAATAAAATACTTAAAATAAGTACTCAAAATTCGTGGTTTTATTTTCAGTTTAAAATTAAAATAGAAATTATTCGGTTAATCGAATAATTTAAAATTAACCGATTATTAACCTATTAAATCTAAACCCCGATTAATTATTTGCTCGATTAATCGATTAAACCATAAACCCGATTAATTGAATACCTTTGTATGTAGTGCATAATTCGTTCGATTGATAAAGACATATTTTAACTCTTTGCGGTTGGGTGGCCAGTTTACTAACCACATTTTCTATAGTCTTCAAAACATAGTTTATTGTCATCTATTGCCATTTTGCTAAACAATTATATTTTTTGAAGTCATCGTTTATGATTTTTTGCAAAACTTTGCCTTCAGGGTGCTCTGGTTAGATAAATATATTAATTTGAAAATATTGTAAAAATCTGTTTTTTAACAGATTTTCAGGCATTCAATAAAAATAGAACAGAGGGTTTATTATTCATCGAATTCAGTGTACTTTGATAATGTATACGAAACAAAAATGTTTATCATAGTTATTTTTAATGCCAACTGCCACGGTGGTTAGCAGCGTTGCCGCTTTGGTCCAATTGGACCAAAATTGGTAGTTTTAAGTTAATAAATTGACTTTTGGTAGTTTGGTTGGTTTGTTCCGATTTTTGTCGTATTTTGGTAGGTTTTTGAATAAGAATTTTTAAGAACAAAATAATAAAGATCATAACAAAAAAACTATGTTAATCCAAAATAATAAAATTATTTATGAAAAATTTTAAATTTTAAGAAAGAATTATCTTAAATTTTTAGTTTGGCCAGGTAAATGTGTACGTATTTCGTAGAGTTCAGTTCAAAAAATACCAAAGGGCTCGCAATACTTTAATTTTCTTATAATTTTTTGTTCTGCTGCTTCAAGATTTCTTGAAAAATTTAATTTACATATTCTAAATCTTCCAAATTATAACAAATATTATTTAAATTGTGCGTAGTCATGTTAAAAGAAGTAATAGCCTGTGCTAGCAAATACATTTTTCTTTTAAAATTTCAATAATTTATTTTCGTGAGTGATTTTGAGAAGAAGTTATGACCAATTATGTACCGATCGTCATGAAATTAAGACGCGTAATTTATTTCTGTATGAAACTAATTTGTGTTGAATTCTGTCGGGATACCAACACTTTTAGAAGTTAAAGTAATTTTTAGGTGTGGGCCCTATATGGGAGCTATGGTGAATAATGAAACGATTCACACTCAATTTTTAGGTGTGACATATTTATGATTGTAGTGTAATTAAATAATATTCATCCTCTGGGTAATGTTATAACAGCATTAATATTATTTTAATTTTACTATTAATTTTAAAACGAATCCAAATAGAATTTCTCAAATATTTAAAATTTGGTAGGTTGTGGTAGTTTTTGGTAGTTTTTAATCAGAAATTTGGTAGGAAAAATATTTTATGAGTGGCAACGCTGGTGGTTAGTAAACTAACCACTTCACTCCACAAAAAACCTATATATTTGAATATATATTTACATATATTTGAATTAAATTAAAAATATACACACTCAAATATAAAAATTTATCAAATACATAGTAAAAACAAGTAAGAAAGAATGGTCGGCCAAGCCCGACCATATAATACCCTACACTAAGTAAAAGAGCAAAAACATTTTTCTTTTAAAATTTCAATAATTTATATTTTTGAGTGATTTTCGGAAGTGGGCCTTATATGGGAGCTATGACCAATTATGGACCGATCACCTCGAAATTAAGTCGTGTGATTTATGTCTTAATGAAAGTTATTTCTGTTGAATTTTGTGTATATACCAACAATTTTAGGAGATTTATGCACGTTTAAGTGATTTTCGGAAGCGAATCTATATGGGAGCTATGACTAATTATGGACCGATCGTCACAAAATTTGGTGACATGAATTTTGTATATATGAAACTTATTTGGATCGAAATTTGTGGAGATACATATATAAATTAAACATTTATGACCGATAAAGTCTAATTCCGAGAGGACATTTGTATGGGGGCTAGGTGAAATAATGGACTGATTTCATCCAGTTTCAATAGTCTTCGTCCTTGGGCCGAAAGAATTATATGTACCAAATTTGATCGAAATATCTTCAAAATTGCGACCTGTACTCTGCGCACAAGGTTTACATGGACAGCCAGCCAACTAGCCAGACGGATGGACGGACGGACATCGTTTAATCGGTATACTTTTAGGTGGGTGTTAGACCAATATTTTTGGGCGTTGCAAACATCTGCACAAACGCATTATACCCTTCCCACTATGGTGGTGTAGATTATAAACATAGGGTTGCTTGACGCAGTTATGGTTGGACATTAACAGTTTATCACTAATATAAAATGAAAAACTATTTAACAAATGTTCAGAATATTAAGATTCATCGAAAACCTCGCTTTCAAAGTCGAATTTATTTATATAATATTTTACATGATGAATGCTCCAAAATCCATTGCTCCAAAAGTTTCGAACAATTTATACGGAACATGCTCTCCAGGCTGGTGGCTTAGCTGGCAACCCCAGCACCTGCCTAGAGAAGCTATGGGCCAATCACCTATTCTCTCCGAAATTAAACTGATTACTGAAACCAATACAAATGTAAATAATAATATCAATAATAATTCGAACCCCCTGTTGACGACTATTGGAATGAAGAAAAGGATACGATTTGGATCTTGGAACGTGCGCAGTATGCTGGAGATTACTAAGCTCGCGCAAATCGAAAACGAGTTCCACAATTACAACATGCTTATGTTGAGACTGAGCGAGGTACATAACATCTAACGGTTTAACATTAGTTTATTCTGGCAAAGCATCCGGTCAACCTAGAGCAAGTGGTGTAGGTTTTCTTCTCTCGAAGGAGGCAAAAAACGCTCTTATTGAATGGTAGAACCTAAACCAGCCCTCAGCAGAAGAAGATTTGACCTTAAAAAATTAAATAACCATGAGATCTCTGTTCGGTTTTCCAACGCTTTAAGAAACCGTGTAGATCTCCTATCAACTTCTCCCCAACAAAATATTGATTTATATTGGAAAGAAGTAAAATCAGCACTCACTGAAACGGCTGAAAGTGAAATAGGATATGCTAAAAACCAATAACCCCTGCATATCTAAAAAGACATGGCAATTAATAGAATCCAGAAAGTAAGCTAAAACCAACGTAAATGATGCTAAAACTCCACAATCGAAACAAAATCAACAACGTAAATACCAAGAGGAAAACCGGAAAGTTAAACGAAGTGCAAGAGAAGATAAGCGGAAGTGGGCTGATAACTTAGCCAATGAGGCCCAAATAGCCAGTGAAACGGGTCGATCCAAAGACCTATACCGTATTACAAAGGAGATTTCCGGCCATAGCCATCACAGTATAAAACCTCTCGCGGTCACTCCGACAGTATCTACAACAATATGTGATTGCATCACATACATAACGTAACATAAACAACGTCATCCGGAGAAATATCAGCTGCAATTAAGCGTCTGAAGCTCGGTAAATCTGCAGGACTCGATGGAAAACCTCCAGAGATTTTGAAAGCAGACATTACCCTAACAATGATGTTACTAAATGTGAAAATTCCTGACGATTTAAGAGAAGGTCTTATAATCAAACTTCCAAAAAAAGGGAACTTGCAAGAGTGCTCCAACTGGAGAGGTATAACTCTCTTAAACATGGCATTGTTTAACATAGTACTTGACGTAGTTATAAACCACTCTATGGATATGCAGCATGGTATTTCGTGGGGCCTCCACGATAGGTTAGACGATATCGACTATGCAGATGACGTCTGTCTTCTATCCCACCACTTCTATAGCATGCAATCCAAGCAGATAAAGCTGGCTTACAAGTCAACATCAACAAAACCAAATCAATGCGCATAAATTCATCATGCAACACGAATTTCCAGCTTTCGGGGCATCGCATTAATGATGTTGAAAACTTTTACTATCTGGGGAGTATAGTTTCAAAAAGTGGGGGTAGCAAAGAAGATATTCAGAATAGACTTTGTAAGGCAAGGCAAGCTTATGGTACGCTCAACAAATTCTGGAGATCGCAAAATATCTCAACTAACACCAAGGTCAAGGTTTTTAACAGCAATGTGAAATCTGTGCTTCTATATGGCTGCGGAACATGGAATATATCGAGTCGCGAAATGGGTACTATGCAAGCTTTCTGGCCAGCCACGATATCAAATCAAGAATTGTGGATTAGAACGAGTCAGGTTCCTCTGGGTTTGTGTATATGATTGCGCAAATTTGTTTGGCTCCGTCGAATATAACCTTCAAGGTTCTAGGAGACCTGGTAGACCTGCAAATACTTGGAGACGACAAATTGAGAACGAGTTGCGTGAGCATGGTGTATCATGGAGTGAGATGAAACTGTTATGTAATGATAAAATACAATGGAAAACATTTGTTGCGGCCCTATGTTCCACTCGGAATTAAAGGATTAAATATATGCTCTCCCTACTGATCCTATAAACATTGAGGAACATGGATTGATAATAGGGTTGCCAAATGTCCCGATTTTCGAGGGATTATTCCGCTTTTAGTCATGAAATCCCGCGTCCCGCTCGGTATACGTAATTCACGTTTTTTTGGATTTTCTAAATCTAAAAATTAAAACAATTATGTGGAACTGATATGTGTGTATTTCCCGTGAGCAAATATTTATTCAGAAAAGAGTTCGTATACTTAACCAGTTATTTTTTTAATGATCAATCGACTCTAAATAATTAAAAATCATTATGTCCATCTTCTGGCTGGTTGACCGTTACTGAGATACCCAAGAATTGGAGGCGTTATTCAATGAAGATAGTTGTCAAACTCACCAAGAGCTTGCGAAATCATTTGGAACTACTGAGTCAGCAATTTTAAAACGTTTGCAGGAAGCAGGATACATCCAAAAGCAGGGAAATACAAATTGAAGCTGAGACAAGTTGAAAAACCAATTTTTTATATCTGAAATGCTGCAGTACCTGTTAAAAACCACTTAAAACAAAGTGGTTATGAAGTTTGGCTTCATCCGCTTTATAGTCCAAACGTTGCCCTGTCCGACTTCTATTTGTTTCGATTGAAGCAGAACGTTCTCTCTGCAATACGCTTCACTTTGGAACAGAGTATCCGATATTGGCTTGATTCGTTCTTGGCCTCAAATGATGTGCAGTTATTTTGGCTCCCAATATTTTTTTTTGTATGGAAAATTTCCAAATCAAATTAAAGTAGCAAACAAACGAACAAAACATGTTACGTATTTTTTATACAGGAAGAAATTTTCTGTAATTTAACTCTATTATAAGATTTACACATTTATTGCGTAAATTTACAATTTGGGAAAAATACTGTAGCGGATTTTCCTATTAAGGGCGAATGGTGTAGCATCATTGCAAATGCAAAATTTTACCGTAATCCATTAACCAAATACACAAAAAAACCTTCAAAATTTTGCATTTGCAATGATGCAAGACCATTCGGACTTAATTGTGAACTCCGCACGTGTTAAGATAGTTGAGTTATAATTTATTATATTTTGTCTCGCGTAAGTTTTGAAAATCCCGGCATTTTTCACCTATTTTTAAAATTGTCCCGCTTTTTGCAAAAATAAAACTGGCGACCCTAATTTTGAATGAAAAAAATTATGCTACTACTTAATTACTCAAAAAAGGGTTGAAGTATTCGGCAGTTTAATAGACGAGACAAATCAATTGATTAAGATTGTCTAAGAAACTCTACGGAAATCTAAAATAAACATTTAGTTTGAAAACTTAAGTAAACATATAATAATTTATTGCTAAATATAATAAAATTAATTGATTCAAACTATTTTCATCTACCCAAGTCACCAAAATCGAAATTTAATGCAGTAATAACCAATTTTAACTTATGAGCTCAAAGTTTGTTTTACTTCTTATATATTTTATTAATATAACTTTGAAATCTTTGAAATATTTTTTTTTAGAGCAGTTTTCGGTTGCCCAGCTAATCATACATTTGTTAAGCATTATGCTCTAAAAACTTTGAGCAATTTGCTGTACATACTTCTCGATCTTTTTGCAAAGGCTTTAGGAGGACTAAAGATATTATACACTGCATCTTCTCCAATAATCCAGCAGCAGTGGAGACGATCGTACATGACAACAGGGGTAGTTTGATCCATACTCCAAAAATTGTCTGCCCAAAAACTTATAATGGCATTGTTCCTTAATTGTATTTGTATAAGAGTCATATTATATTTCGATATGACCGTAACAGAGCAAAGTTGATAGATGTTACATTGTTAATCTACAATATGTTGCTTAAATAAAACTGAGGCATCTCATAGTTATATCTCACCACTCTCGCTTACCCTATTGATGATAATGATGATTTGATTTTTAATAAACAAACCCCGAACCAGAGAAAAGCCATATTTAAACATTTTCTTTTGTCGTTTACATTGTTTACACTGTTTCGCTATTTTCACATTTTCTTTTGCGGTTCGATCTGTATCACATTTTCCATGTAGCGTTTCATTGTTGATTGCTTAACAAGGGCGTGATAAAAGGTATACCTCTCTACGTATTTATGACAAACTAAACAAATAATGGAAGAAAAAATAAATACCTCAACGCATCGTGTACGCAACACTTACTTTTTTCTATTCTTTTGCTTTATTTTTGTTGTTATTGTAGTCGCGTATTATGAATGTATTTTTTTTTTTTAATACATTCAAGTATGTTTGTTCTACGAGTATTTGTATACTTCATACATTCTCATTCATTCTATCATTCATTCATTGAAAACTCAGTTTCAGATACAAAAATGTACGAAAATATTGTATATACATTCGGCTATGCACAATGGGTATTGTAAGAGCATTAAAGTTAAATACGGTTTAATGCCATATGTTGTGCAATTTTCTCTATTGTTTTCTGGTGATGTAATGGGATGGATGGCAATAACTATATAAGAATAAAAGGGAGCAAGGTTTTTTTTTTTTTTTTTTTGTTTGTGTTTTTGTTACCAAACTTTGTGCACTAGAGCAAAATAGGGTTGATTTTGTTTTGCAAACTCACTGGCCTATGAATTTGTTTCTGAAAGATTTTGATATTCCTAATGAAAATTAAACAACTAATTTGTGAAATTTTATTATTTGACAGACTTAATTAAACTTGTTCGCTTCTACGTTGTTTTGGACCTAAACAAAATTTTTTATAAGTGTTTTTTCCTTTTTTTTTTTGTTAAGTGAAACGGATGATTCGAAAAATCAATAGGAATGTTAAAACTGATATTTGCCTTACATATGTATGTACATAAATGAAGGCAGCCAGACGGACAGACGGTGGAGGGATTTATACATACATACATATAACACATTTTTAACCATACCGTCATCATTATCATCATACCTTTTAAAACCAACCAATTTATTTTGTTTGCAATTCGTTAGTTAATACAAATCATATACATACATTCAATATACAAATCATGTACATAAATACACAATTTACACTGTATGGATGGATAGATGGATGGGTGAATGGATGGATGGATGTGTGTTTATGATTGACTGCCGCATGCCTCTTACCTCTTGCTCCATTTCCATTTAATCTAAATTTAAGAGGTAAGTTGTGTTTTATCAAATAAATATCATGTTGTACAATGACATTAATTGTATTATCCCAGCCAACCGTATGAACGTGGTTTATAATGTACAGAACATACCACACCAGACAGACAGATAGACAAACATTTTTCAATAAAAAACTAACGAATAAATTCCATCCTTGTAATGTCCAACAACCGCAAAGTATAAATTCAAATAACCCTAGAATTAATGGGGGTATTTCCATTTTCATTCTTCTTTACTAACTTCACTAATGTTTACTAACTAAGTAATAGAACTTTACCTCTTTCAAAATAATTAAAACATACAGAACCTTATGTTTTTTGGAGTCATCCGATGTGATTTGTTTAGGTTGCCAGCCTTATTTTAAACAATAATTAATAGGTTTTAGCTTTTAAAAGAGGTTACTGCACTTTTGACTCTCATTTCTGACAAATGTATAGGGTTCGTTACAGATTTAATTTTTGGAGCTTTTCCTAGTTCCGATCTCAAATCTGAAAAAAAAATAATTTATAAAATGTAAAATGAAATTAAGTTTTCTCTTCGTCAAGTTGTACATAAAGTTTTAATTTTAATATGTATTTCGGCTTTTGTTCTGTTTCCATCCTTTGAAATTGGATTTTAAATAATTGATATTTTAAAATATTTAACCATCTCTTGAAGTTTGCCAAAAAAGAAAGGTCATTGTTGGATTCATCTTGACTTATTCGAACTATCGAGTTAAACGATACAATTGAGATTTTATTACTACGTTTTTAGGTTTACATCGTTTTTCAGTTAGGTTCGAATCACTTTGGAACTCGCTATTCAATTTTAACAAGTGTGGTGTAGTCTGAACGGATCCAGTGTCCAAATTAGGCTTTATATTGGAATTATATTTTTAATTTTTCAGGTTAGCCAATGATAACAGACGTTTTCCAAATTTAGTAGGTATTTTTTCTAGGAAGATGTGTAAGTTTCTTAATTTGTTTACAGAAAATAGACAACGGAATTTTAATTATTGTGTAAAAAATTACAATACATAAACAACTATGAAACTATTATTTCATAAGGCCAATATTTACAGACGTTACCATACTTTATGTACGAATAGGTACTTAGTTTTATGACTTCAAATAAGTTTGTATTTCAAGTTAATTCAAATAATTGTTTGGTGTTTCATTAAAGAAAAAAACACTCATATAAATTGTATTGTTTGTTATAGGGCTATTCCATTTTATTTCGACCCAGTGTATATTTTTACCAACTTCGATTTCATGATCCGATTTCAATAATATGCATTGGCTAATTAGATTACGTGTACTACCTTTCATTAAATTACAATCATAATTTGAAGCTGTAACCCCATTATAAAATTTACATTATCGGACATTACGCAATGGTCTGGAGAGTGATGCTGAGACGAAAGAGATTATAAAATGTTATAAAGACTTTATTTATCACCAAGGCAAGGATTTTCATGCACTATTAAAAATTAAAAATATGCTCTTATAATATGCACTATAAACAAAGAAATTTGCAATAAAAATGACAAAAATATGCTATAAAAACAAGCTTTTTATTTGAAATATATTTATTAATACAAGAAAAATATAAATTTCAGGTCACAGTTTCAATATGTACATATAAATAAACATAAAAAGTTTTAAATATATTTTTTCAAAGTAAATGTATCATGTATTTAGGTACATATTTAAATTATACAATATTTATATTAACCCTCCGTTACTCGCAACTGATATTGTTGATACAGGCAAACATTTTTTTATTGTAAATTTTTTTAATCACCCTTAATATTAAGCTTTTATTAAATATTATTTGATAAAATAATATTTTGACTGCAATTTTTTTGTATAACTCTTTTATATACATTGGCCCATAATCATAGTCAAACACTAAAGTCGGTTCTTTTTAAGAACAACTTTAAAATAAAAACCTGCTTTTTATTAATTTGCAACCATAAGCTAGGTATTCTGTTCAAAATTTCGTGCGAAATGCTGTCAAACTACATATAAAATATTTGGAATGAAATATATGCGAAATAATTTCGCAAAAGCAGTACTCTGGTTTTATTGTGGAAAACATGTGAAATAAATCTGGCAACCTTATTTTTCTACACGAAATAACATACGCAGCACTTCTTTCGCAAGAAATTAAAACCAACAGCTAGCTGTCAAACAGCATGTAAAATTTTTCGCATGAAAAACCAAAATTTTTCGCAAATATGAACAGTAGAGTGACGAGTTGTATGGAAAAAAATTTTTGTTAAAATTTTAAAGAGTGCCGGGTGGAATATTGTGACACTAGGCCTAAATGTTAAGTGCTGAAAATTTGAGCCAAATCGGGCATCGATTTCTGGACGCGCATCGAGGTCAAAGTTCAGATATATGCAAAATTTTACTGTTAATATGGAATAAATAGGTGAAACTTGTTAACTTTCTGCATTGTTTTCTAGAAATGTGTAGATTTATTTATATTAATGAATATTACATTAAAAAAAATTTTTGTAAATTAACCCTGTATCTCCTTTGGTTCAAAATGACCCAAAAACTATATTATCGCCAAAATTAGAGAAAAATGCAAATTTTTCAGTTTTTGAAAAAATTTTGCTACTAAATAAATACTTTTGCAATTGAATGCAAAAGAATCGAAATATGTACGTAATTATCGTTGTAATGAGATATAAATCACAAAATTTGATTAAAAAATTTTAAAGTTATTACAAATTCGCCAGACCATTAACGTGTTTCAGGCCACTTGAACAAAAAATTTAGGAAAAAAATTAAGATATTTCGAGGAAAATTAAAATAAAAGCTCATTTTTACTTAAAATATGTCCATATTTACTTGTATATGAGTTTTTGTCTTCGTAGGGTACCGTTAACCTATTCGGAGGGATGGCCAAAAAAAATAATTTTTTTTAACGGCTGTTTCAAAACTCCATTTTCAAATTTTTAAAAATTTTGTTAAACAAATTTCAGATTTTTTCGATCATCACATTGGGGTTTATTGAGATCAAAATAGGGAATAAAAATATGAAAAAATTATGTCAATACCTCTTACAGTTTTTCCGTACCTGCGATTTAAATTTTGCGTTTTTCAAGAAAAACTAATTTTTTGTCCATATTTAGGCGAATGAGTCCAATTTCCTTACTGTTATAAATTTTAAGTAAAACCTATTCATAATATTATAGTCCTAGTAATTCTAAATATGTTCTGAAAGTTTTACTAAAATCGGAAAACGATAACCTTTGAATCGTGAAGGTCAAAGGTCAAATTTTTCAATATTTGGAATTTCTAATGAAAATATAGCGAAATGTTATATATTTTTGGGCCGATTTTCATGAAACTGGCTCAAAAAAATCAGTCCGTTATTTATTTTAATATTATAAAATTACTTAATTTAGATTTCTATTTGTATAAACAAATAATTTTTTTTTTAAATTTCCAAGAAGAAAACTTTGTCTGTTCAGACTAAATAAGCTTTTATACATACATTGAAAATGTACGCTCAACGTCAACAGAAATTAAAGGTGCATATTTAAGTGAAGCCAGTTCAATTGGAGAATATTCATTTTCAGTTTGATTTTCTTCATTAAAATTGCTATCTAATGTTAAATTTTTTTTTTATTATATGTAATCCAGTATTTTTCTGTAATATATTCTTTAGTTTTTTTTTAATTTGGTCTTTGTTAATGGTCTTTGTTAATTGGTCTTTAATAATGTCTTCGTTTACATTATTAATTTTATTGGCAGCATCATCAATTAATTTTACTTGTGCATTCAGCGAATTGAATCCCTATAGTTTAGTAATAGTTTCAGAAATAAAGATGTAATTTGAGCACCGAAATGCTAATTGTCTTTTAATATTATTCTTTTTTAAAATATCTTTAATTTTTTAATTGAGTGAGCGTCGCTATTATCAAATTCTTCCATTATATTTTTAATTTCATAGAAATATTTTCCATAGTAATCAGCCGCATCTAACCAGGTTTCCAATCTAGTAATTACTGGTTGAGGTGGAAGAGGAATCTCTTGATACTTTTCTTTAAATTTAGCAACACGATATGGCGCCTTTAAAAACACTTTTTTCCATTCGAAATTTATAAATCTATATCTTCAAATTGAGATCTAATTTCTTCGGCTACTCGATGTAAACCATGTGCTAAACATGTTACATGAAAAAATTTTGAATAAAATACCTTTAGACTAGTTGCTCAAAAATATATCAAAAGGAAAATTAAATATGCAATATAATGGAAAAATATGCTAAATATATGCATTTAAAAGAAAAATATGCATTTATAACAAAATATGCAAAAATATACAACAACAAATCGATGCCATTTTGTTGCAAATTCTTCGATTCGGAAAGATAAATTGTCAAAAGTGATTTTGAGTTACTGACTACAAACATGCATTGCATAGAAATCCTTGCCCTGGTTATTACAAATGTTGTCGTCTAACTTCATTCGACATCATTCATCAGGCATTGAAAATTGTTATATCAAAATATTTTTGGTTTCAAATTTGGTCACATATTTACAGCATTTGATAAGTGGGCGTATTAGTGAGCATATTATTGGGTGTAAAAAACTTGTGTGGACTATTAATAACATTTAAAAAAATAGCCAAATCGGTCCCGCGTTCTGCGATTTTAGATATATCGAAAAAAGTGGGCGTGGTAAATTTTTCTTACGAATTTTACTACGAACATTTAAAAACAAATTAGCCAAATAGCCATTTTCCGATTTTATGTAAATCGAAAAAAGTGGACGTAAAAGTGGGCGTGGTAAATTTTTCCTTCAGTAAAAACTTAAACTGAATAACTACAAACATTTAAACAAAAAATTAGCCAAATCGGTGTAGCCGTTTTCCGATTTTAGATAAATCAAAAAAAGTGGTCAATTTTTCATTTCGTAAAAACCTAAGTTGGACTATGACCAACATTTTAAAAAAAATTGTCTAAATCGGTAAGGCCGTTCTCATCTGATGCAATTACCAACGAACGACAATTGATTTTTATTTATATAGATAGATTTGTAGCATATTCACATTTTTTGTTGTAGTTTCATTATATAAGAGATTTTCTACCCAAATATTATGCAACTATTATTATCACCGCAGCTATTTATTATGAGATGAAAATCATAGTTGGATTCTACTTGATAAAGGCGTTAAAATAGTATTAATCCTTAAATATCCATAGTTTTATCAAATATACAAATAAGATTTATAATTTTAAAAATTAACTGAGTAAGACTAATAGCATTACACTCTGTTGTGTAATTTTTTGGCATTGAGCGATCTATTGTTAATTCTTTTATGTTATTTTCACAAAAATATAAATGCATAGTTTTAGAATTTTTAGGTCATATTTTGATTTTTTTGAAGCATATTTTAGACGCATATTTTTCAATAATTTATCTGAATATGTCGTGATGTTTTTAAAAATTTCCATCGCAAATTTTTTGTAAAAAATCTTAAGTTATGTTAGTATACAAAATACTTTTTAGAAAAACTTAATTATCGTTTGTTTTTTATAACATAAGTAGAACATTTACAGTAATACTAACTTATTATTGATATAAAGACATAAAATTTGCTAAATCGCTGATTTTTGCCAAACAATTTTAAAAATACGTTGATTTTAAATATTCATTTTTTTCCCGAATGCCAAACTTGGAAGCCAACATTACTAGTGTATTCTTAAGATACCGGTAGCAATGCTGGTCCGAATGGACCTGACCGAATGGTCATTTTAATGAAATATCATTTTAAAGTAAATGTCCGACATCCAATTCTATTTTAAGTTTTTTTATTTAAAATAAAAAAAAAATCGAATGGATCATCCTTTAAATATGCTGCAGTTCCATTCAATCAAGCTTGTTTGCTGCTAAATTATATAATAATAAGCATACGAAAAGAGGAAATTTAAATATTTTTTTTTCTTATTAATCAATGTAAATTTTTTTAATTTATTACAACAATTATTTGATTTATATCCGTCGATAAATCGATTAAATATCCTAATATTCTCACTTTCTAGATTATCTTCATACGAATCTATCTAAACATAATATTATAATAATTATAATTAAAATATACATATTTCAAAACATTAGGGTGCATTGCTCTTCAAATAACCCTGTACAAAGCAATACTATTTGATTGGATCGATGCAGAACGCTTTACTTTGGAACAGAGTGTCCGATATTGGCTTGATTTGTTCTTGGCATCAAAAGATGAGCAGTTATTTTGGCTCGGAATCCATATGTTGGAAAAGGTCATATATATTATATTGTACAAATGTTTCAAAATAAAAGCCAAAAATTTAAAAAAAAAATTCCTTAATAATATCCGAACGCAGATATTGCATTTGTAATTACACTAACCGACAAAAACAAACAAATCACTCTTGTCGACAAAAATATATTTTTTTTTTGCACTTCAGTTGTGATTAAAAAATGAATTTGATTTAAAACAATTAAAATATAATTCAATGTAAACAGTTGTTTTATCAAATTTATTTTGAGAGCAAATATTTAACATTTTTGTTTGTAGCCTTTTCTGCACAATTGTCATATAAGAAATATTTATATTCAAAGTTTTAATAGAGAAATAATCGCCCTGAAATTAGGTCGTGTTATTTATCTTCTATCTACTAATATATAGAAATGTCGTGTCACAATGTTTGTGTTTGAACTCCTCCGAAACGGCTAAACCGATTTTTATGAAATTTTGTATGTATATTTGGGAAAACTTTTTTTGGCATTAAAATATAACTATAACGCCAAATTTTCATCAACCGACCCTCACCCACCCATTTTTTAGCCGACATTTTATTATTTTGTGTGAGCAATATACAAATATTTAAAGACCACATGATGTCATATGATTGTGAAAATATTATTTTAGCATTAAATTTCAGCACCCGTCTAGTCATTAACTAGTCATATCCTTTTGATCTTGAGCTCTTATGCGCTCAGTTTTAGGTACAGCACAACAATTATTTGATTTCTTTTTCATAGAGAATATCCGCAAGATTTTAAATTGGTAAAGAAATAAATAAAAATTCTGAAAATTTTCTTGGTTTTCGAACAATTCACCATATTGAACTGAAAATGCATCATTCGTTAATTCTGTTATCCTTTGTAGATTTCATATCCTTTAATTTATTAGTATTAACAGTAAATTACTGTATTTTAACAGTATTATAGTTTTTTATAAATTTTTTATAATTATTTTTTGCAAAATTTTAAAAATCAAGTCAATTTTCTTAGAGTTGCATTTTTTTGCTCCCACTGATTTTACTAAAAATTTGATAATATTCCTACGTACAAAAAAAAAATTAAGAAAATGTCATACAATAATAGAATTACATCCCGTTATAAGAAAAACCATAAAAGTTGAAGCTCGTAACTATATGTACATTTATTCGTTTTAATCGATTATTCTACATAAAATTGTTCGAATTATTCGTTATTCGAAAATGGTAGTTTTTAAATTGTTCGTATGAAATTATTCGACATTTGTATGGGTGATATGCGAAATAATTGATTGATTTCAGCCAGTTTCAATAGTTTCCTTGGGCCAAAACAAATGCATGTGCAAAATAACTTTAAATTGCGACCTGTACTTTGCGCACAAGGGTTACATAGACGGACGGACGGATAGACTAATATTTTTGGGTGTTACAAACATCCTCATTATTTGTGGTGTAGGGTATAATAAAACCTTTATATTGTCATAGTTTTATACATATGAATATCCTTAGAAGTTGTAATGTTAAGCACATTAATTATTACTAGGGGGCGGATTTTCATGCATTTATTATTGGAAAATATGCGCCTAAAATATGCTTCAAAAAAATCAAAATATGACCTAAAAATTAAAAAAATATGCACTTATATTTTTGTGCAGAAACATAAAATAATTAAGTATGGAATTCGAAATGTCCAAAAAAATACACAACACTGTTGGCAGCAGTTAGAGCTCTTTAAATTATACCAGGAATTAAACAATTAAAGTTCTAAAACTATTTTTAAAATAATTTTTCTTCTGAAAAAACGATGGACGATATATTAATTATAATATCTTGGTATGAATACTTGTTTAAAGCCATAATCTTTAGAGCTTCTCTATTTTGATCGTGCTGTAAAGTAGCACCCAACCTTAATTTTTATCTCGTAATAACCAAGCAATTAAGCAATTAGTAAATGTATCCCTTATAGAGGGAAATAATATCTGATCACTTGGCTGACTCCAATTTATATATTTTGGGTCATTTGACGTGCTATTTGTAATGCAGAGAGAAGTCAATTGGTTACTTTATACATCCCATGGAATCTAGCATAAAGACAATTATCACTTAAGTGTCTCTATGTAATCTATAGTTTCTCTAAGTTATCCAAAATCACTAGTTTACGAAAGTCTCATAGAAATAACTGTCTGGAGCGGTAACTGTAAATCGAATTTGCAATTAAAACAAATATGAATGTTTTTCCATACATTTAATGAATTTTTGATACTTAAAAAAAATAAACTTTTTTGAAGAAAAATGCTTTGAAATGATAATTTTCAATTACTGTTAAAGAAATGAAGAACTTAATGCCAGTTTCTCGATGTCGAAAGAAGTTAGTTATTAAATGTTATCTACTGCTATTTCTATAATAAATTCGACAAAAAAAATTGTTGTCGAAATAATGTATTGCCCATTAATGACAAAAAATTATATTTTTATTAAAAATTGGCATAATATGCATATAAATATGCATTTTGAAGTAAAATATAACAAAATATGCATTATCAATAAAATATGCACTAACAAATCGATGCCATTTTGCAGCAAAATGTGCGATTCGGATAGATAATTGGTCTACATTGTATTTGGACGTTCGAGAAAAAACATGCATTTGCATATAAATCCGCCCCCTAATTATTACTTTAAGAACCTCAAATTCCAAATTGTATAGAATTTTTAGTTCTTTTTATTTCTGTCACACAGAGAATACTTTTTTGGTTGTGATGATCGTTCTGATATGCTGTGAGGATTTACTAAGGAACTGACATTTTGCAGCTAGAATAAAAAAATCTATGGACATACAAGTCGAATCATTCGATTGACAACAAATTAATTGTGAGCGTTATGTTCATATGAAGCTCTTCATATATCGACAAGTACCTACGTATATTCTTTAAGGTCTTCTGATTTGTAGTGTAAACTGATTCTAATCAAAATAAATGGATGTAGGTAATTCAAATGTCACTTGCACAAATCTCACACTTACTGAACTGCCATAATAAGCCAAGCAACAGCCGCACGTTCTTTCATTGCGATGCATCGCAGAGATCAGAGCGTCGGTTTTTTGTTGTTGTTTTGTTTGAGTACTGACTGTTTGTAAAGTGTTTTCATCAAACGAAACGAATAAAACAGAAACTCAAGTTGTAATTCGTTTGGCCACATAAGTGATGGTTAAGTGTGTGTGTGTGTGTGTATGCGGGTGGGTGGTATCTATGAACTTTATCGTCATTAATCATTTACATATAAATTGTCACTTTTATGTATTAATAACACAATGTACAACACTCGTCGGCACGTGCCACCGCGTGTTGAGTAAGCCGAAAGAACGTAACGATTGGAATTTACAATTGCTGATCGTCAAATGCTCCAAACAGCAGCAGCCCAGCCCGAGCGAGTAACAGAAGTTTAATATTTAAAACCCCTTAATCAAACAACACAGCAACGAACAAAAAGTACAACATTGAGACAGAAATTACTTCAAAGAACATCAAAGCAACAAAATGATTTCTTTTGTTGTAAACGTTGTGTAACTGCTTTGTTGGTCGGACAGACGGACGGACAGACAGACAGACGTCGGGATGGTCGTTTGCTCTTGTCGATAGAAACATATGTATGTATAGAGTCAATACTATAGACACAAATATAATTATAGCATCCCACAAAATATTCAAACATCTCAAAAAGTACTATTATGTGTGTGTATAACAATCAATCTCTACTAACTCCCTCCCTGCCACACACAAACTTTAGAACATTCAATTGGTTTTATGTTTTAATAAGGTTGTTTGCAATTATAACCAGAGCAAAACTTCTTAACTTATGTTTTTATTTTGTACATACATACATACATATGTATGTATTTACAAATTTAATAGGTTTTGCGAACAATAATCACAAATTTTAATTACATACTTTATAATAATTACAACATTACATACATCTATATAACAATGTTACTCATTGACATATTGAACGTCATGCGTGTCATTTTCAGTTGTTACAATGATTTTTACATGATTTAACGCACAAAATTATTAACAATTATATACATATAGAGCCCTTAGCGCCAAATTACCGTAAGCGACATTTTCTAAATTTTTGTTTATTGCTGAAATTAAAATTTTACGGACCGACTGATGTTTTAGCGTTCTCAGAATATCAAAATTGTTAATAACTTCAAAAATATAGGGGGTAAGATTTTATCGTAAGTCAATGTTTGTTTACATTTTACAGTAAACGAATTTTATCGTAAGCAACACACAGTGGTATAGAAAAAAAAGGGAAATAAATCTGTAACTTCTAAATGGTTAGACCGGTTTGAATGAAGAATGCGCAAAGAATAAGTGTTGTCGAGTTTAAGTTTTGAATATGGACCGCATGGGCCCACCAGGGGCGCGACCAAGGGTCCTCAAAGTAGGACACTTCGGGTATGTTACATTTTTAAAACAATCCTATTTCTTCGTTTGTGTTCCGATTTCAAAAAAATTACACATATAGAATCTCCTCGTCGTATCTATCAATTATCTCTTATAGATTAGGAGATATTCGGATTTGAAAATGAAATTTTCAACATTTTTACCCACTCTAATCCAGTTTTTTGATAACAGCGTATCCAAATATTTACCGATTTTGTCCAGTTTTTCTTTATTGGACTAACAACACGTGTATGTGTCAAATAGAAAAAGAACTGGTTAAAAATAATGACTATTTCCAAAGTTATATGCATTTGAATTTAAAAAGGCGATTTTTCGCTAATTTTTTGAGAAAAAGAACTTTTTTCTTTTTGAGTTATCACAACAAATTTCTAAGAGGATATATAAGGAATTTTTACTTTCTGAAAGTTAAGTTTTCATAAAATTTTTTAAATGAAAAAAAAATAAAAATTTGTTGTTCCCGAGGGGACCAGGTCCATTCAAAAACACCTATTTTTTATATAAAATTTAATTTCGATATCAAAATATAGTAAGCGATTTTAGGTGGCCCAATATGTTTCTAATTATTTTGTAAAGGTATCGGAACACCTCACCGTGATATGGATATTATAGCCAAAAAACTAGAAATTCCCATTTTTGGAATTTTTCAACACTTTTTTGAGAATTGCGGGATTGCTGATCATAAATTTCATCCTTTTTATTTTTCCATTTTAAATAGAAAAATCTACATAACTGTGAAATTTTATTAAAAACAATTCGTAAATAAAAATTTAATTTCAATTCGAAAAATTTTTATCTATGCAAAAATTCAATAAAAAACATTTTTTGTCATATTTTTCAATAAAGTATTCATTCCATGAATTTTTAATTGTCAAAAGTTATAAATATTTTTGAAAGACATAGCTTGAACGAAATTATATTATATCGCATCATAACATTTTTAATTCTATGTATAAATTTCAAAATAATCAAAAAAAAAACTCCTCCTGTAAAATTTGTGTTTTGTCGCTTACGATAATTTTGCGCTAAGGGTTCGATATTTTAAATTTAACACTTCAAATAGAATTCAATGTCGACATTTACTTTTTAATATTAATTGAAACAAGTAAGAGTGTTTTATTCAGCTGTGACGAATCGTATGTGACAATAAAATAATTGGATATAGAGTCAATTATGGACCGATACTTACAAAGGTTTGTGGAAAGATTTAGGTTCATATAAAACTAGTTTATATCCAATTTCATCACTTTCAATAATAACACTGCCCAACAAATTGAGACTTTTTGATTGGAACAGAATAGCGACCCTATAATTCTGAAAGGGTATGTTGAGTAGATCATTTTTGTATAATAAACTTATAGTCCACCTGGTCGGATTTTTTTTTACAAAGTCAAAGTCTAAGAGAATTCTTATTGTCAGAGTTATATTGTGGAATTTTATGGGGATCATTTTTGTGGAAGATCTTAATCCTTTAGCTCCTCTACTTAGGGGTTCATTTGACCTTTTTTCGAGAAAATGAAAAAAAGTCCTAAAAAAAGACTGCTCAAACAGAATTTCAAAACGGTTCATTATTTCGGTAACGGTATTTGCTGTTAATTCTGTAACGGTATTATAATGATAACGGTAAAAGAAAAATTAAAAATAAATTGAAAAAGTTGGTATTTTATTGTACATACCTAATATCAATTATTAAACTAACAAAATTTTATAATTTAAGATTATTTATAGAATACTAGCTTAACCCGGTGCTCTTCGATACCCCTATCGTAGTAAAACAAAATTTCAATGATTCTAAATAAGAGGGCAATGAGTTCACTTAAAAACTTTTTCAGAATCAATTCCACATAACGAAACTATTAAACATTAAAATTAAATTCCATATAATTCTAGAAGTTTACGCTAAATCTTACTAATCTTATCAAACGTAAAATCGCCTAAAATGAAAAATAATGTAACATCACTATTGATAAGTTTATAGGATAAGCAAAAAACGATATAAAATGAAAACTACTTGAGATATTGAAACAAAATTTTAAAATCTGAATTACAATGACACTAGAAATATATTTTATAAAAAAAAACTAATTTTTTCAAAGCACACTTCAAGATATGTGGCTTACGTTTTTTTGAATTGTTGTTTTCTGAAACAAAAAAACGTATCATCAATATAAATTTTTATGAAAAAATAAAAACTTAAATAAAAATATATTTATTTATTTTAAATAAAAGCAGTTTATATATAGATTTTTAAATTTTTGATGTTCTTTTATTTTAATTACTAACTAGTTTTTTAAACTAAAAAAATGTACATACTTCATTAAATTTTGCATAAAGACTGCAAAAAATATACAATTGCAACAAATTTATTAAACAAAAAAAAATTAGGATACTACCTAAAATAAGGTAAAAACGATTTATTAATTAATTTACTCAAAGCGTATACGTTATTTTGTTTAAGAAAATCATGTACTTGATGATTATTAGTTTAAATTTTGGTTATAACTTGGTTATTTTTGGTAGTAAAAGTTTAAAATTTTGTACACATACATATGGGCAATTCCATATCATCGTACGGAACATTTGTAACCCTATAGAGTGGAATAGATTTTGCAAAAATAAGAGTGAAAAATAATTTGGTCTATATGTTCCATTCAGAGGGTAATATTATTTAAAATAATAAAAAGTTCTTTCGAATCATTGTTGTCCAAAATATCAAGCGAAATAAGGGTAAATCGTACGTGACGTAAGGGTATGAGGTACATGTTGAAATATGCGAAAATTTTCGAATTGTGAGAGGCATTATGTTTTCTTTCCTTTACAATCCGTCATATTTAAATAAAAACAATATTTGAATGATTTTATAATAAATAAAATTTAATATCATACGTGACAGATTTTTCTCTTATAATAAAATAATATATATTCTGTAAATATATGTATACAAAAACTAAAAAAGTGAATAGAAAATATACATTAGATTTCAAAAAACAATCGTAGTCAAATTCATTTCATACTACAAGCTAATTGGGAGCCTAGTTTTCGCTGCAATTTTAGCCTAAAACATTAAAAAATTAAATATAATCAGTTTAAATTATTATTTTTGTATTTAAAATGTTGTAAAATGATCTAAATATAGTAACATTTTATTATTTTCTTCTATTCAAATCATCTTGAAAAATAGTTTCAAGGGTTTTTTGTAGTGAATCGTAATTAATAATAAAATCAATTTCTGTAACATCTTTTAATCTAGCAAATTATTGAATATAATAAATTTATGTATTTATTTGTTATTTACTTTATTGCAGGTGTCATCTATCAACCGCGTTTTAAGAAACTTTGCATCGCAAAAAGAACAGCAAGCCCAACAGCAAAGTGAATCAGTTTATGAAAAGCTACGAATGTTCAATGGACAATCTGGTGGTTGGGCGTGGTATCCAGGTAACACGACAACTGCTCATTTAGCCCTACCTCCAACACCTGCCGGCACAATCTTAACAAGCCAAATAACGCGCGAAGAACTACTTAAGCGAGGTAAATGCTAAATTACTACCATGCCAACATTTTAAATCCTATAAAATTGTATGTGATCAATAATATACAGGCTTATACACACGTTGTATCTCATCAACGTCGTCGTCGTCATGTTAACAAATAACTTCAGCTATCTAACCAACCTTACATATTTTCTATTCATTCAAACATTAATATTCATTCATACTATTGCTATGTTAACTTCCACGTGTGTATCTTGTAAATAATGTTACAAAAGGCCTAATAAAGATAAAAGAATTACATACATATTTTGGATATACATACATATTTTAAATATAAATACAATTAAATTAAATGTACTGCTTATGTATTTTTACCAGAGATCGAAAATAACTCGTCCATATACCAAAAAACCCAAATTGAGATTTATATTTTTGTGATAAAAATAAATCACAGTTATAAAATAATTTTTATTTAAATGGTTTGGTATGACCTTTATTCGTTTTTGTCGTTTTTTAATGGTTTGGTGTGAGATAAACAATTCATTTGTTCTTGTTCTTAATAACAATTACTTTCTCTTTTATTTACATACAATAACACATTATTAGTAATTTTTTTAACAAATTATGGAAATAATATGATAAGTATGAAGTAATGAAGTCTGAGTTACAGAAATGAGATTTTTTTTTTAATTTGTTATTAATCTTTTGATAAGTTTTATATATTTAAGCGTTGATTTGCATCAAATGCATTTTTCCGATTTATTTTTCATGTTCGCAAATAAAAGTCACAAGCTGACCTTTACGAGAAAAATAAATTGTAAATCACTCATCCAGATTATTTGTGTTTGTTTCTTTTCTGTTTCTCTCAACCCTAAACCTAAAATGTTCACGAATAAATCACTCTCTCAGTGATATATCACAAAAAATTATTTTTAAATGGCTGCGAATGAGAATTTACCATTGAAATGAAAGTGAACCCGTTATTTTCGGTCTCAAATTTTTACACAATTTATGCTTATATAATGTAGGGTGATCGATTTTTCGACATTTTTAGAAACCGGTTTTCGGTTTCTTCGAAAAATTGCAATTTAATATAAACCGGTTTCGGTTTCAGTTTTTTAATAATAACCGGTTTTTGGCAAAATATTTTAAAACGCCTAGAAATAAGAAGAAAATAAGTTTTATTTTATATTAAAGATCTCATACTTATGATAAGGAATATACATGTATTCTAATTACAAAAAATAAGACTTTTTAAAATGCTTAAATACTTTTTAATTCTAATTTTTATAACTTCTTTCGGGTCAAATTCGACCCATTTTGATATTAAAATTGAATTTTTTCTAAAAGTGAGCCGTTGATATTTTTGATATTTTATGAATTTTATTTAATTTCAAATATCTTAAGGTCATTGGGTCAAATTTGACCTGGAGCTAATATCTTAAATTTTTGTTAAGCACAATTAAGTTAAATGTTAAGTCATACTTGCTGAACATTATATTTGTATGAAAACTAGTATTCCCCTTGTAAATACCAAAGCTATTGCTTTCTTAAGATATTCGGGTCAAATTTGACACATTTTGAAATTAACCTTCGCTTTACCAAAGGTTTTTTATGTACATGGTTTACCAATACATGGTACATGGTTTACAATTACCAATACGATAAAATCGGTGACACTACACTTCTATAAATATATGCGACGAACGAAATTTTAAAAAATTGAAAAAACCTTATAAAAAGTTTAAAATGGTTCTATTAAATTCTATAGAACTCTAGAATTTGTTCAGTGAGTACAAATTTCATTTAAATCGAAACAAAATTAAAAAAAATATTAAACCAATAAAATCGATATGGTCACCCGGGTGGGTATTGGTAAAGCGAAGGTTCAAATTGAGTTTTTTCTAAAATGAGTGGTTGATATTTTACGACTTTTATTTAATTTCAAAAGTCAACAACTACACGAAGAGAAAAAACATTGTTGTGGTAACCATAAACTAAGAGCAACATATTATGATCAGATTTATGCTTGTAGTCTAAAACATATTATGATCATTATTGGTATTATGAAATATCATAATATGTTCTGAAATAATCATATTATGATACAGATCAATCATAACATGTTCTGATATAATCATATTATTATATAAATCAATCATAATATGACCCAAAGTAATCATATTTATGACCCAATTAAATCATATTATGATCCGATGAAATCATATTATGATCCAAAGTAATCATATTATTATTAAAATTTATTTTTATAAATATAAAATTTTATTTTAATAGGTTTTAGTTTTGAGGTACTAAATTCCCAATTAAAATATTATTGATAAATTCACTGAAATTTATTGTTATTCGCTCTAGGAAAGTTAAAGATAATATACAAATAAAACTATAGAGCGAATGGGAATTACAGACACTCAAAATTTACTTGTAAAAATAACACAGCTTAGACAAACATCAGCACTCACAAATGGTGGGAAAAAAGAATATTAAAAGTAAACATATTTTGTTTGCATCTTAAACATATTATGACTACATAATATAATATGTTTACCTATTTATCATTATTTAGTTGTTGTAAATATATTATGTTTACATCTTAAACATATTATGACTACGCGTATAGAAACTTAACATTTAATGGTTGTACATAACATAATTGGTCAATTCACAAGGTCTCTTATCATGTCATATTGTCCTAATATTTCACAATGGTTTTTATTGTTTTTCAAGCAAAAAATGCCCTAAAATAATACTACTCTGTATGCTGTGTTTATTGTGTTATCGTAACCAACCAGCAGAGATCTGCGCCGAATGCCTAAGTGTCGGTTAAGCCGAGCTGCCGGGTCGTGATATATTAGGACATTATGACAATATGACTGATAAGACACCTGGTGAATTGACCAATATGTTTACCTATTTATCATTATTTAGTTGTCCGAACCATTCGGTGAACCATATTCATATTTATAACATTTAATATATATTAGTTTAGAATATACATTAGGCTGGGTCGATTTGTATGGACGATAAATAAGTAAACAAGCTAGAACGAATCTTAAATACCCTCCACCTGCATACAAATTTTTTAGGTTGATATATATGGGAGCTATAACCAATAATAGGCCGATCATCATAGAATTATATACAGCGATTTTGGTATTTATGGGGATTATTTATGAATTTAAACTTAATAGCGATATTTATAAGATATTTGTGCTAATTTAAGTGATTTTCTGAAGTGAACTTTATATGGGGGCTATGGTCAAGTATGGGCCGATCCACAAAAAATTTAGTGTTGTGATTTCTTTTAGCACGAAACTTATTATTGTTGCTGAATTTTGTATGGATACTGCAATTCTGAAGGCATTTATAGACCATAGAACCATATTTCGGGAAGAAATTTGTATGGGGGCTATGAGAAATCATGAACCGATTCTTATAATTTTCACTAGAGTTAGTCCTTTTATTATAAAAAAATAACGTGTGTAAAGTTTTATGGTATTATCTGCAATATATTTACACAAATAACCAAAAATATGTGAAAATTGTCAATTTTTGTTAGGTTTTTTTTTTTTTTTTTTTCATCATTTATTTATTGTATCTTCATTATTTAATGAACTAACAATAAGTGGTTCAAATCTTATATCTAATATTATTATTTAATTAGTCCAGCCAGTGCCGGACGAAAAAATTTTGTGTTCATGGTTGTTTTGGTTAAATTGGCATTCTTCCTTCTAGATTAGGTCTGCTGTGTCCCTCCTTCTTAATCGAGTGTGGCCACGGTTATCTAATATGTTGCGGGCCAGCGGGTTTGGGTGAACTTCAAGTTTTTTTAAATATTTTTGTACGTTTTTCGAGATTTCAGTTTTTACAATGGGCACGTTTAGATCTTTGTGTATATTCGCGTTTTTGATATACCAGGATCATTCTTAGAAACTTGTTTTGGCGTCTTTGGATCTTTTCTACATTTGACGCTGAGGCCGTGCCCCATAACTGTATGCCATAACACCATATCGGTTTTATGATCATGTTATAAAGTAGAATTTTACAATCTAAACTAAGCGTGGAGTTTCTGCCAATAAGCCAATTAATTTGAATTGATTTCAATTTCATTTGAGTCAACTTTGCATCTATATGACTTTTCCATGTAAGGCGACGATCGAGATGTATTCCGAGGTATTTCACTTCCGATTGTTGAATTATTGTTTGGTTATTGATATGAATAGGGGGGCATGATTCTCTACGCAATGTAAATGTAATGTGTGTACATTTTTGCTCGTTGACTTTAATTTTCCATTGTTTTAACCATTTTTCTAATTCAAATATGTGGTTTTGTAAGTGACGAGACGCTTCTTGAGGGTTTTCATGAATGCTTAGAATAGCAGTATCATCAGCAAATGTTGATGTATGAGTGCGATTGTTAGTTGGCATATCAGACGAATACATCAAATATAAAAAAGGTCCCAGGATACTGCCTTGGGGGACTCCAGCTTCAATGGGTTGTGCAGTACTTAAAAAGTTTCCCTCTTTAACCTTAAATGTTCGACCAGTTAAATAGCTTTCCAACAGCTTATGTGTGTTTGCCGGTAAATTTTGACTCAATTTGTATATTAATCCAGCATGCCATACCTTATCAAACGCTTGAGAGATGTCGATGAAGAGTGCAGAACAGTATTTCTTTTCTTCAAACGCTTTCCTCACCATATTTACAAGTCTATGGGTTTGTTCGATAGTACTGTGTTTTCTTCTAAATCCAAATTGATGATTCGGAATACAATTGTTTTCAGTTAACATCGGGTACAACTTGTTCATAAGTATCTTCTCAAATAGCTTTGATATATTAGACAATAGGCTGATGGGTCTGTATGATTCTACTTTTGTGTGATCTTTTCCCGGCTTGGGTATCATGGTAACCAGTGAAACCTTCCATTCTGGAGGATAATATTCAAGTCGTAATATAGCATTAAAAATAAAAAGAATTATTTTTATTGCTATCCGGGGTAGCTCCATAAGCATCTTGTTGCTGATCTTATCCATACCAGGCGCTTTCTTGGGATTTAAATCAGCAATAGCATTTTCGATCTCTCGAATCTCAAAACGTAGGGGTACGGCTGCTGCAAAATAGGGTGCAACAGGTGGCAACTCAATTGCTTCGTTTGATGTGTTCGGTGTAAATACTTTTTTTAAATGATTAACAAACAGATTCCCTTTTTCAGTATCATTTCTTGCCCAACCACCACTTGAATTTCGCAAGGGGGACTTACATATAACGGGTCTTTTAAGATTTTTTGTTGCTCGCCATAATGAGTAATCCGATTGCGGGGTTGCGTCCAGGCTTTCTAAATATTTATTCAATGATTCCATTTTTCGAAATTCCAAGAGCTTTTTAAGTCTTTTTATACAATCTTTAAGCTTCGATTTTAGTTGGGGGGATCTGTGCAATTGCCACTCTCTTCGAAATCTTCTTTTTTCATTTAAGAGCCGTTCGACATCTGCAGAATTAATTCTATTATATCTGAATTCTCGGGGTGTTTGGGTAGCATGTTGAGCAGCCATTCTGAGATTTTTATCGAAATTGATAAGAGAGTGATCGATGTTTTCTGGTGTTCTTAGCGGTATGTTTTCCGAGCAATGTGTACTGAGGTATTTTTTATATTTGAGCCAATTTATTCTTGTGCCTGCCATCGCTAAATTACCAGTCGGGGATACAATTTCTAGGGGGCTCAATAAAGTAATAATAGTGGGTGAGTGATCTGAAGATAGTTCCAGCGAGGATTCAATTTTAATCATTTCTCTAGGGATATTTTTCATCACGCTAGGTTGTCTCACATTTTGGTTCATAGCTCTGGTTCTACTGAACCGATTTTGCATATAAACATATTTTTTGCAAGTCAAGTTTTGTTAGCGTATTTTGGACGTGAGAGTGTTTTACACAGACGGACAGACAGACGGACATGGCTCAATCGACTTAGAATTTCATAAGAAATGGATTTTATTTTAGACCTATGATTTCTTGGGGAAAATTTCTCAGAATTTTCCGTAGTATACGTTTCTGCTATACGATTTTTCGTGAAAAAATATACATATATAATATACATACTATTATACATGCATTCTCTATAGAAATTACTGTTATACAAACATTTTCTATAGAAAATGTTGGGTTCAGCTATTTTGCAATGAACTCCTCTTAGCAATATGACAGAATTAAAAGAAAACCAAACAAAATATGATTAACACAACATGTACGGACAGGCTTCTTATTTTATCTGCAAATTAATCGGAGTAGTGATGAGCGATATTTCCATACCTGTGATTTAATCACTGTGATTGATAAACAACCTTTAGCAACTGTTATTGAATATAGCATATAACCTTTTTCCAGCTATGTAGATCTAGCGATTTTATTTTCATTTAGCCATACAAAAATGGATTAATTGTATCTAGCTGGAACATCTAGTCATTTTATTCCTAGCCTTTTGTTATTTGAAACTTTTTTTCACTTTTTTCAAAAATAAAACAATCAGCCCATTTCTCATTTTTCCTATTCAAATTCAATGGCAAAATACTCCCGGGGAATTTTTTATTCATAATGGGGCTGAATATAAAAATAAAACAGTATTTTAAAGGAAATTTTCTTAAACGGAGAATATTAATTGGTTTTATGAAAAAAGGCTATGAATCTGTTTCAAATTAAACACATCTGGAAACTACACATATTCAAAAATTAATTTTGCATTTTTAGCAGGTAAATGAATCCAATTTTATTCATAAGTGCCCAGAAATATTAAATTAATCCAAAATATGGAAATAGTCACATAATACCGATTTCCAAAGAATTAACTAAAAAAGTTGTTGTTTATAAGGAACTATTAGGGCCTTAATTTCTTAGCAGTTTTGTAAATCACGTCACCAAATGTGCATAACAAAATTAAAAGTTCACACATTATAAAAATTTGTTCGCACTATAACGATCGTTCATATAATCCGATATTAATCCTAGGTATCAAAATTTGTGGGTTCCTAATAGAAGGATTAGAACGAAGTAAAGTAGAATAATGACCTTGTAAAAACATAATAAATTTCGATGACTTTTAAAATGATCAAATTATTAAAATTGAATTTAAGTTATTCATAATTGTATTTTAAAAATCGAATAATTTTTTATTTGTCGAATATAACAACAATAAATATCAGTCAATTTATCAAAAATTAAATTGGGAATTTAGCAAATAGAAACAAAATTTTACTACTTATTTGTATTAGTTTTCTGAAAAGGTTTCCTGATGATCTGGCCTAAGCAACCAGTGAAATGCGCATAGGAACTAGCTTATCCTCCAATAATAAATTTCAGTGAATTTATCAATAATTAAATTTGGAATATAGCACATAAAAACTAAATCTTTAAAACAACAAACCAATCAAAATCTTGAGTTACGGGTAAAATACCGGATTTTCGTATCCTTATGAACTTATAAGCTAAGGCTTGAAAGAATTAATTCTTAATTCCAATGGTGACATTGTCAATTATCAGACAATAATCTGTAATGTGTCACAAAATGTGCACGATTGTCAGATGTCTTAAAATATTATTGTTTTACAATGTACTGACAATGCTTTTTCTGACAATGTTGCAAGACAAACATTGTATGTTCGCACAGTTATTAGATATTTTCTGAACATTTAGATTTGAATTAACAAAAATGTAATCATTCACAGGTTGAATGGATTCTGTTATGAATTAATTCAAAGGTGAATGAATTCAATTTATATAAAAACCTTTGAATAAAAGTAAAGAATTAGATGTTGGTTATTTTTAATTCCGAAACTGACACCTATTGAATGATACTTATACATATACATATGTATGCTATTTTATCTCCAGCAAACATATTTTGTTTTGTTGTACTTGACAACACCTAGGCATGTTAGCGATTTTACAAAAGAAATCTTCGTTACACCTAACTCCACTGAGTTAGGTGCCAACCGAATATGGAATATCTCGAAATGGGTTATGAATAAATGTAAAATTTGTTTACATTAGTTAAATTTGATTGTACACAAAATTTGAAAATAATACATATGATACAAAGTGGGTTTAAGAACATTTAATTTGTCGGTCTCGGTGAAAATTATCATATAGAAAATATACATATACATTTATTTATAGGCCTACAAATTTTGAAATAAATTCCATAAAAATTTTATAAAAACACACAATGGGTTTAAGTTCAAACTTAACAAAATAGTAGCTAACAAACAAACACAGTGGTTTAGAAACGTTTTTTTTTTTTTTGTTGAAATAATTCGGTATCACGGATACACAATGTTGCAGCTGAGTTGATTTGGAGGTTTAATTTAAAATATAAATAGTCCTTCAGATCATGTGTAAGTTATCTCTTTTACTTAAAGAGATATTTAGGTTTGTATTTTTTTGGCTCAAATTTTTTTCTAAAAAATCAGCTATATTTTCGACAAAATTCTGAATAAAATAAAATAAAAATTGCTAACAGTTATCTCGTCCCTATAAAAAGTTACACGCATCCAAGTTTGGAATATGTAAAATGGGACGTATTTTTGAAATTTCCCCCCCAAAAACATCCTTATATTTTTTCTTTTATGGAAAAAAATTTCTTCACGGCTATATATATAATTGTTACATGATCCGGAAAGAGAACTTAATGCAAAATCGTGTAAATTTGACTCATTTAAGCTTATATAATCCCCAGCACTATCCAATTTTAAAAACAAAATTTGAGGTTTGAGTAAAAAATTCTAAAAAAAAAACTATGAACCGACCCTCGAAAAAAGTCCATATTCGTATAGCCCATTATGTTACTTAAATACATACAAAGTTCTTTTGCTAGCACACGGTACATAACGAAGCTGAACAATTACAAATCAACTTGAAAACACCTCAGATCCAACCTTGTGAAATTTCGTTACGATTTCTTGATAACCTTGTAACCGAGACTTATTTCAAACTTATTTAAAAAAAAACCATGTCTAAATCACTGTGCGATGTGAATGAGAGTACTCAGTATTTACGTTTAGTACATAAACATCCATATCTAGTATAATTTGTATACATCATTATAAAATTACCCTTATTTTCTGTTCTGTTTACTTGTATGTATTTTGTTATATTTTTGTTTTTGTTTCTGATGATTGTGTGCATGGTTGGCTGAATTTCAGGACAATTTATCAATGACATACTAACAAATCTACTGTGTGTACACTTTGTTGGCCAAACTTTTGATGACAGCTATGATATGTTTTTCTATGTTCTCCTCTTTTCTGTTCAGTTAACTTCAGCTCAGTTTGTTATGTTTATTTCCGATCGTTTTATTTTATTTGCTGTTATTGTTTTATTTACGACATTTTTGTTCTTGCCATTTATAATTAAGTAAATTAATCAATGAATGAATGAATGGCCTTTAATAATGATGATGTAAATCGAAGTCATCAAATTAACTTCCCATATATTACTGATGCAATATGCTTATGTATGGATGTGTGTATGTGTCTTTGCAAAATGACTCCCAGCTGTTCTGGGGGACTGGGTCTCAAACTAGTGATTTTATTTTGGGTAAATAGCTACGTGACTAGTTATTGTAACATGTGTTTGTCTTAAGCAGGGTGTTTAAATTGACGTTATATAGAATACAAATAGTCTAATAACTGGTCGATGTTGTCAACCCATTGGATTCACATACCGGTTACATAGAGTGAGTTACCTTACTAGCTACCTAACTGGTTACTTGATTAGCTACATAACTAGTTATTTTAACATGCAAGGATGCTAAGGGAAAACAAATTGACCCCGGAAATAGTCAATTAAAAATACATCTCATAGACAGTCCAATAACCGATTGTTTGCAAACAAACCTTCTTTCGGCTACCACTCGCCAATATATTACTTCTGGTCTAAAGTGCAGTAGAAGATAAACGTTTAAAGTGATTACACTATATATTACTTAGAGACACTTACGTGAGAATTGACTTGAGATGTATAAAGTAAGCAATTGACTTTGAATTGAAGTCAGCCAAGTGAACAGACAGACATTAGTGAACATTACTGTCTATAAGAGATACATTGACTATTTGACAGGGACCTTAACGGTTATAAGGAATATCAAAAAAGTTATTTTATAACAGCTATTTTGTGTTTTCAAAAATAAAAATCCATCTAAAACCGTTATTTTTCAACGTAAAAATAAAAGTTCGCACGAAACTCTTAAAAAAACAGTTTTAAAAAGACGTCATAAAAAAAATTTTTCCGTCGTAAAATAAGTCATTTGAAGAGTTTTAATTTTCCCGTCAGAAAATAAAACTCATTTTAAGTAAGTTGACACCTAAAGCTTTCCGGATAACCGTTATTTACGGTCCCTGCTATTTGTAGAACTGCTGGGGACTGTTACTGTTACAGTTATGTGTGCATATGTATGTTTGTATATCCGCAACATCTGTGAAAATAATGTTTATTGAATTTGTGCGTGTGTTATGATGATTGTGCACTCGTAATAGTTGGCTACTGGCAATGTATGTAATTAAGGATGGAATTTGGAAATTCATTGATTAAATACCACCGAAACATTGTTAGTAAAATAATAATAACAATAATAAAAGCAATAGTTGGGATCAGAGTTCATTGCAAGTCTTTTAGAGATTTAATTTCATATTTATTGCCAGTGTTTGTCAATAAAGTGGTTATGTAGCTGTTTTATACTTACAAATTCTTCGAAGTTTAAATATAGTTTGTTGGATCTGAATACAGTTTTCTCCTAACAATAAGTAGCTTGTAACACAAAAACAATGCCGCAATTATTAATATTTTTTATGATGTTTTAGTTTATTTATTGATATATAATTTGTATTTTTTTAAACAATCACAAACTGCAAAGCTTTTTGCTTGTCTGCAGCTAAACCCAGAGTCTCTGTCGGGAATCGAACCCGCAACCCTCCGATTGATATCCCAGCACACTATCGTCTAGTCTATCGGGTCACGAAAGAAGTGAGCTGTGCTTTCAATGAAATGGATCAGTAGCTTGTGAGGACCCCTGTATTTATATAGTAACCTGAATATTCCAAAATAGTATAGGAAAAGCAAAAACACTTTATGCTCTTTGAGACCTAGAAGTGATAGGTTTTTTGGAAAAATGTTGTGCCAGTGATTTATCAGAATTATTAGCTGTTGGGTACTTTTCAATAGTAAATCATATTAATTTTTCAAATATATAAAGAAAAATTAATGCTGATTTTAACCACTATTTCCAATTCCGTATTTTAGTTGCATTTTATTGATTCTTGGAAAATATAATACATAACAAGTAAGAGAGCTATATTCGGCTGTGCCGAATCTTATATACCCTTCACCAATTTATACTTAAAAATATTATTCTTTTTAAATATTTTTATTTAAACAAATTTTTTCCAAATTGTTTTTTATTTTTTTTAAAAAAAAGTTTTTTCCAAATTTCTTTAATTAATTTTTTTGGAAAAAGAACTAATGAAAAAAAAAAAATTTTTGATGAAAAAAAAATTCGAGTTAAAAAATATTTTTTTCCGATTTTGACCCATTGTATGTCCAACTTACTATGCTCTTATATACGTCGTTGCAAAGGTCTTTGAAATATCTATCATTAGATATTCATATTGTCTATATTAATGACTTAGTAATCCAGATATAGGTCAAAAATCGAGGTTGTCCTAGTTTTTTCCTTATATCTCAGCCATTTGTGGACCGATTTTCTCGATTTTAAATAGCGACCGAGCCGGAAGAATTTCGGAGATATTGATGTATGAATCGTGTATGTAAGTTATTTGGGTTCTTTGGAAAGTTGATTTCAACACACAGACAGACAGACAGACGGACATGGCTATATCGATTCCGGTATCTATAATGATCCAGAATATATATACTTTATGGGGTCGCAAATGAAAAATGTGGAAATTACAAACGGAATGACAAACTTATATATACCCTTGCCACTCATGGTGAAGGGTATAAAAACAAAATGATATAAAAGCTTTTTGCTTTAATATCCTGATGCTGGATATAAACATGAATGTTAATTTATTTGTTTGTGTCTTTCTGTACTTTCCCATATATCTGAAAGGATCAAGAGGCTACCATTTATTTTGAAATTTCAAGTGGGTGTGGCACTTTCAATACAAAGTAAATAGTTATTATGGAATATCTGGGGAAAGCCGCAAAACTTCGGTAATCGTAAAAGTATTTAAACTTTGTATGAATCAATTTCTTATCACTTTACGAAGTTTTGATTATTGGGCGTGGCACCTATCATATAAAGCAAAAAGTTATTTGCGAATATCTGGAGAACTATAATTGTGAAAGTCTTCAAACTTTATATTTCCAAATGTTCGGAATTGGATAAGTGGGCGTGGCACCTTCCATACAAAATAAATAGTTAATAATTGGAAAAGCATTTTATGAATCAATTTCTTATTACTGTAAGGAGTTTATCAGAAAATAGCCTGAATTGGATTAGTGGACGTGGCACCTCTCATACAAAGTAATTTCGAATATCTGGAGAACTAGGATTGCAAGATTCTTCTAACATTGTCCGAATAGATCTCTTATCATTTTACATAGTTTTCCTTAAAATATTAATTTCGAATATCTAGAGAACTATTATTGTAAAAACATTTTAACTTTTTATGAACCAAAATCCACACAAATTACATAGTCAATTTTGAATATCTGGATAATTAAAATTGCGAGATTCTTCGAACTTTGTCTGAAACATTTTAATTATAATTTTATTATTATTAGTATTAATCACATACAAATATAACAAAGTTCCGTGAAACTTTGAAGAATTTTTTTCGTTACTATGGTACGTAAAACAATGTTTTAGAAACGTTTTTTTTTTAATCTCGGGAACTATTGGAGCTGAGGTATTTCTGCTGTTGTTCAGCTTCGTAGGCATAAGTGATCGGCCCCTCAAAGTTGGTAATATCGTGTCTCACATATTTTAAAAAACTCCCAAAAATCCGAATGAACAGAAATCGGTTGATGAAATTGAATTTTAACAGTAATAATAACAGTAGCCACGCTGATTGGAAAGTTGTCATACAGTAAATTATACCCGTTATGTCAATGTTGTTGCATTTTAATATATTTAACAGATCAATTTGACGACTATTGTCGACAAGAGATCTCACATTAAATGTTAAAAAAATCAGATTTCTATGACCCATATGTAGATTTAACTATGGCAAGAAGAAGTCGCGAAGAAAATTATTTAATTCATCTTCTTGGGATGGCTGATCAGGTTCTATGAAGCTTTAATATAGCGTCGAAAATAGGTGAGTTTTCTCTGACTAACTTTCTTTTGGGTCAAAATGACTGGCATGTGAAATTGCTGATGAATAAAAAAAAATATTATTAATTATCCGAAGCAGTATAATTTCTTTGTCTGGTTTTTCTCTGACGGTCTCTTTTATTTAGTTGGATGCTTGGTTACTGTGGTATTCTCCAGAGAGATGTTTTTGATGGTTTGTAAAGTTTCGTGTTATGTGTCCCCAGTGCTGACACCTTCTGCACTGCGTTTCTTGTTTTTTATTTTATGTTCTATTTTTTCCCGGAAACGATGATAATTAAATCGAAAAAAGAGTTGTAAATGTCGATATTTTTGAGGCCATAACTGGAACAATATCGTCCAAAACTTGTGAAATATCATCCAAACTAGTAGTGTGATACAGTACGCGAAGAAGCAGACATTTGTTTTAATTTCTTTTGGTGTAAACTTATATACATTTATTATTTTCTCCCCCAGAACTGACATCATCTCATAATGTAGCGAAGCTTGATTTTGTGTTTGTTAACATTCTAAACTTTAAATTAAATTTTAGGATTTTTTAGTTCCAGTTGTTCTACTAAATATTTTATATTTACGTTGTATAGTAATATTGGAGGTCAAAATTGATTTCCGCTTGGACACGCCGTTTTTTTTAAACCAAATGTAGTACTTTTACCCGTGACGTTAGCACGATTGTCTAAATGTTTGAATATCATGGTCAGCTAGTATTTCAAATTTATATTACCTCGTTGGATCTGAAGCCAACGATGATACATTTATGTTTAGTTGTTGTTTTTGCACTATTCAATCTCATTTTCTTCAACCGATTTTTCATACGACTTACTCCATCGTCCTCCACATCACCGTCCATCACAAAGAATACACGCCGTACAACCAGCAGTACAATCGCGCTGGATTAAAATAAAATTACAATATTTAAGTATAGCAGGAAAGATTTTCACAGACAGTATCTAAACTAAAAGAGAGTGGGGAAATGTTAACGTTTTTATGTTCATAAATATCAATAAATACTAATGAGATATTCCCATTTTATGAATGTATAATTGCAGTTACTTCAGTAACGGACATATTAAGTCCAGATGTATATGTAGGTAATTTAGTGGTAACGGTTTACATGTCTTTACAATTTTTAAAATATGTAATTAAAATTCAAATCATTGTGATTTGAAGCTGTTCCTTTAGGACTTTAAAAATGTAATTAAACACTTATGCATAGTATTTTGTGGTACAAATATTGCTGGCCAAAACCACTACCGTTTCATATGGATCTCATAGTCGAGTAAATAAATTGAAGCACACAACATGCCAGTGTTGTCAGATTATGGGATTTTTGTCCAAAATTCTGAAAATTTGACTTTGGGGATTTGAGCTACAGAGAATTAATTGAAAACATAATTAAAAAGTTTATTCTGAATACTCTGGCTGACGTTTTCCGATTTTATTTTGAAGACACGGTACAAATAAAGCATATATTAGTTGAAACAATAATAATTTAAATTATTACAAAACTACTTTTCTAATATTTTTAACAGGTGTTTTAAGGAAAAATGAGTTTTGGGGATTTTTGGGGTTAAAAAATATTTTTTTAGGGATAAGACACGAACTAAATCTGGGAACCCTGCAACATGCTGACATTTAACAAGAGTGAACCTATTGCCGTCTCTGTCATGAATACTCAATTTAAATGAGTAAACATAATTGGTGGTTATCGAAGGCGTGTCTTACAACATACACAATGCTACCCTTGTGTTGTCAAACTTTAATGATTTGGTTGGCTGGCATTAGTTATAGCTAATGTTTCACACATATTCACAAATAAAAATACGCATGTCAATGCCCCAGCAAACACACAAAGTCCAACGACGTTTGAAACAGGTTTGGAAAGTGGAATTTTAAAATTGTACCACACTCTAACTAAAAGAGTACCTTTTGTAGACTGAAAGTAAATTTTGTAACGCTGCGTTTACACATGCAAGTATGTAGATGGATGAAATTTGAGTATTTTTCGAAACCTAAGCAACTTTTCCGTATAAAACAATCAAAGCCGTATGTATTATTTTTAAATTGTTTTATTAAATATAAGACATTTAATTTATATTTGGGGTATTCACACGGTCTACTATTTGGTCATATTGTCATAATGTCCTAATATTTATGACAGTTTTAACAAATTTTTCTTGTGTTTCAAACAAAAAAGTTCTAAACTAATAAGACTAATTGAACTATGTGTGCAGTTTTGTCATAAAATAATACTTTTTTTGTTTAAAACACAACAACAACAATAATTATAATATAGTCGAACATTATGACAATATGACTAATAGCAGACCGTGTGAATACCAAAATTGTATAATGTACCTACATTCTAATAATAAGAACAACAGTTGAATTCCATTTCATTGAAAGCTATGATAAAACCAAAACAAAATTAACTTAATATATTACTGTTTGAAACTTAAGCAACTTTCAGTACTTCCTTTGATACCCTTCGTTTCTTATGAATTTTGGCATAGATTCTATAAGATTTATTAGTAATGTGGTTGGTATTGATTCCCACTCTGATTTTAAGCAATTCATCAGTTTCTGCTTATTTCTAAAACGGCGAGTTCCCATCCTGTGCTTTTATAAGATTCAAGTCTTGAGATTGAGCTGGCCAATGCAATACTTTAATCCCATTAGTTGATAAACAATCTTTAACCAACTTTGACGAGTGTTTAGGGTTATTATCATGTTAAAAAGCCGATCGAAGTGGCATTTCACATTCGGCATATTGAAGCATGTGGTTGGCTAAATGTCCCTGTCAACAAAACCATAAATTTTTTCTTGTATTTCAACAATAGGACCAACTCCACTCGCTGAAAAGCAAGTCCACACCATCCTCATTCATTATAGTGGCTTTACAATAACGTGGATGTAATCGCTTTGCCTTCGGTATACGAACGTGGCTTACTCTATCTGAATTTAACAAGTTAAATTTAGACTCGTCGCTAAATAAATCTGTTTTCAATTTTGCAACAGTCCAGTTGTCGTAAGCTTTTAAAAATCCTAATGAAAATAATCGAATGCGTTGCAATAATTTAAGCAAATCATTTTCCAATGATTGTTTTCTCACAGTCCTAGAACTAATATTGAGATTAAGACCACTCACAACATCTTTGGAAGAAATAAAAGTTTTTTTTTAATTAAACGGAAGATTTTCAGATCTGATAGAGGTGATATATTCTTAGGATGACCGCCGGTGTGTGCTTCTCTATTGTTCCAGTAGCCTTATACTTTTTAATTAATCGCGAAACTATTGATTTATTAATGCTCAATTTGTTAGCTATATATATTTGGAACTGACCATTCATTCATTAAAAAGTTCAATACTTGATCAATATCTCAGTTTGTTGCTATTATATGCGGGTTTGTGATAAAGCAATAAACCTGAACCATTTATGCCGTTTTCGATTTTTCATGAGTTTTTTAAAACAAAAAAATTTTGCTATTTTTACGTAAAAAATATTTTTTTTAGCTTCAATTTGTTATAACTCCGAAACTACGAAGCCGATTGAAACGCCAATGTTGAAACGGAAAATGTTTTCAAAATTCAATCAATCGAAAGAAGATTATTAACTACTAGGGTATTCAAATTATTCGATTTTTCTCTTGTTCGAATAAAACGAATTATTCGAATAAGAGATTTTAACTTGTTCGAATAATTTGATCACACGTTTAAAATTAATCGAACTATTCGAATAATTTAATTTTTTTTAAAAAAAGTAAAGAATGAAGTTATGTGTGGGTTTTTTAATATTTTATTGTTAAAGAAAAACTAAAAATATCGTTAAATTTAACAATTCAAGTATTGATAATGTTAAAAAACATTCGAAAACAAAGTCCATCTTTAAATTTTCATCTAGAACTATTGTGATTATATTCCCTCCCGAACAATCTACAAAACAATTGACTAGAAAATATTTTAGTTTTCGTTATGGAGCTATGCTTTGAAATTTTTTAGCTAGTTGGACATGCTCCTGAATTCAAGTACAATATAAACGTATTAAGAACTTTTTTATGTCGTTCATTAATTCAGGTTTTAAAATGAGTAATTATTCAGAACAAATTGAATTTTACCCTCAAGCTCTACGTGGCTAATTTGAAATCAGACAGTGCATTATTGACGCATTTATAAAAATGCAAAAGGTTTATTACAATAAATGTATTCGCGTACATACTTGATAATTTGTACAAATTATAACTGGAAGTTACGGGATTCCGTTCGTTTACTTTTAAAAACTTGTAAAGAGAGAGCAAGAGTGTGTTAAAAGTGACAGTTAGTAGATCCAGTGATGTTAACCGTACGGTAATTACCGTATTGTACGGTAATTTAGACCTCCGTACGGTAGGCAGGTAATTTCTACATTTGTACGGTAATTTTAAAAAGTTTAAATTTTTAAAAATTATATCCCAAACGTTATATTTCCATAATGTGTCTACATATAATGTACATATTTCTCATTAAAATAATCATAAAACTTTGAGGATGATGATAACCAACTACCACTAGACAAAATATATCTACGCGGTAAAGTAATCGCAAGTCTTTCAAGTATGGATATTTCAACATATAAATTAGTATTAAAAACTGATCGTAATAAATCCCCAATTGTTCGATACCAATATTTCTATAATTCCTTTAGTTTTGCATTTCCCAGAAGCTGTTGAAATGGATGAATTTAAATAAACAGATACGGAATTTATATTATAAGGCAAATAAATGATGTTGATAAAAATGGCATTCTGCTGTTTTACAAACATGGTCCTATATTCAAAACCCACTATCTTTGATATTCACGAAAATTACTTTTTGATAGTAAAATGTTCAGTAAAACAGCCCTCATCTATGGTGTGAATTTCTTACAACCTATTGTCTTTTGCAGTTTTATTTGCATTTTTGTTATTTCTCTATGTTATACAATTATTTTTTTCCGAATGCAAAAGCCTCTATCTTTTCAAATAATTTTCAAATATTTTTTTGGAATAATTTCTTCTTGCAATTCATGTTTTCCTACTAATTTCTAAATGCTGAACATGAATTTTACATTTTTCAATCATTTAAAAAAATGAATTATCATGAAAATATTTTACCATTTTGTTTTTGGAAAATATAATTTCCATGGCATAAAAATAAATGGTTAAAGTTGGAGTTTGCTTAAAAAGTGTCTACTTTTAAAGTTTTTTTTTTATCTTATGTTGTATTATTAGCCGTTATCTTAAATAAATCACGTTAAAAACTGACAGATGGCATAAATGAACTCAAAATAATTTAATTCTATTAAAATGCAAAATCCTCTATCTTTTCATTTTTATATACACATTGAATATTTTGAGAAGAAAAACCCTCTAGCATACCGAATTTTAATAACTCAAGTAATACGCGACAAAAACCAGTTTTTTGGCTTTCCTGAAAAGTTGTTTTTTAAGATAAAGAGTTTTGAATATAGGCCCTCGATATATTGAATTATAAAAATAAACCTGTTTCAATAAGAAAATATTATTATTTTTGTACTAAATTTTGGATACGGTAATTTTACCTAAAAAACGGTAATTTTTTTAGGGCTGTACGGTAATCGAAATTAAAAAGTTAACACCACTGAGTAGATCAGCGAAATGCAATGAGCTCTCAAATGAGCTCTCTTGTTTTTATTTTCACATGTACGCAAGCACACACATTGTATAAAAACAGTCAGTCTCGCATGAGCATTGATAGAAGCAGGTTGTGTTACGCTTTTATGATTGTTTATTTCATTATTTCAGCTATTTGTTTTTGTTTTTGCCAGAGAATAATTCTCAACTCATACAACTACAATATCTAAAAACTGTAGTGGTGTGAGTTTGCATTTCGCTGTAGTAGATAGAGAACATGATATTTTTTACTGGACATTCTTTGTTCAGTAAAATATATCAACATAAAAACTATGTTTAAAACATATGGTTGCAAATGTAAACAAAACTAAAAAGTTGAAAATTAATACAACTTACAAGTTTTGCAAAGAAAAGAAGTAAAATAACACAATACAAACGTTTTAAATTGATTTTAGTGTTGCCGTTTTGGTTATTTATAACCAAAATTGGCTATTTTTTTCCTGATGTGTAGATGTGTATTTATTTTTCATTTTGGTTACTTTTGTTCAAAACATATTGTTATAGACAGATTTTTCAATAGTTAATGGTGGTGTACTCTAAAAAAATGTTTCGACATCGGTTTGTGTTAATCCTTGCTGTAGGCGTATAATTTTGCATGAGAGTTTTCAAAAACAAATTGAAGCCAAAACATTTGAGAAATAGTAATTGTTTTAAAAGATATTTACGATTTGTGTAATGTAAATGAGTTCCCAATATTGGTTTTATTACAATATCTAAATTTGTACTGCATAATTTAGGGAGCTTTTTTATTACAGTTGACTGGAATCAAAAAAGAATTTCCGAATTTTACCCGGAATTTTTGAATTTTTTTTCTTTACACCATCTCCTGAAAATTTTGAATCGATTAAAAAAAAATCAGCCTAATCCAGTCGTTCTCACGTGATGACATTAAATACATGGACCATTTCATTTTTATATATGTATATATGGTTGGATAGATATTGCAAGTATGCGAGTGATATCTATATAGATAGATAGAAGATACTCTAATAAAAACTACCAATGTCGTATGCATATAGACATCTGTATAAAACTGTATTTACATAAGATTTCAATTGTTCGTAAGATTTTCAATTCAAATATTTAAAATTTTATTAATAATTTATTTTATAAAAATTATAAAATAGTTTTCTTGCTGCAGCCAGTAACGTAAATAAGATAATTAATATGAAAAATGTTCAGCAAAACCACAGCAAAAGTGTAATATTTGAAAATCTATGCCACTATTTGAAAATATATTTCAGGTATTTCATGTAGAGGTTAGACAAAATGAAGTACATTTTAAGAGAATTAAAAGATTTACATTCAGTAAAAATAATTGTGTAAAATAAAAAAATATCAAAAAAAGGCATGGAACTGGAATTTTTTTTTTAAAGGCTCTACATAGCGGTATTCACAATGTAGAGTACTTTTTCTAGTAAAAAAAGCAGAAAAGCTATTTATTTTATCTTGACATAAATTGTATCTTGAAGTATAAAAACCTGTGTAAAATGAATTAAAAAAAAAAATAAATTTCATACTTCTTTCTGTTCATATTTTTTTTTAATGTTAAAAAATGGTAACTTTTTTAACATTTTGGTTATTTTTTTAATCAAACTGATTGATTTATAATAAAATACAACATATTTTTACAAATTGATACTGGATATTATTTACTGGAAAGTACGCAAACACACCAATCATGTATAAGACGAACTCCATGTTTTTCTTGCAACAAAGTTTGCAATATTTTGAATTTATCATTAGATTTATTAAATATTTTGTACGCGGTTAATAACATCACTTCGTCTATTCAACGTAATCATTATAAATGTCATCTTCTATCACTTTCGACGACCGTATCAAAATCACATTCGATATCACTTTCAACACCGTTTTAATCTAAGTTAACATTTTGATTATTAATTGGAATTCTGGTAATATTTCGCCAACATATGTTCACACCACGGCCGCCCCGTCATTTTTAGACCCTAAAATGTATGTTTCGAAAACAATTCGAAAATTATTCAGCCTTTTTTTTTGACTAAATAACAAATATATTATTCCGTACTTTTTATTTTCATTGGTTCAAGTCCTAATTAAACATTTTGAATGACTTGTTTTTAGAATTGTAACTTCTTGCAGTAATATTTATATATTCATAGAAGGAGCTATAGGGCCACTCATCTTAAGTGATCGAAAGACTATCTTTATCTTTAATTATTTGACGAATTTCAGAAACAATACAATTTTTGTAACTTATTTAAATTAGGAATTATGAAAATTTTTTAGCAATTAGAATAGATACATACCCAGCAAAAACTTTACTTACAAATAAGCCGAAAAATAAGTGGAATTTGACGATTCGACTACTTATTTTTCTACTGAAAGAAGTCATTCATGGCTATTCCTGTTCTCACTTTCAACATTACAACAATATAATATAAAATAAAATTTCGAAAATTATATAATTAAGGTTAAACAAATTACGTGTAAACATTTCTAATAAGAAATTCTGAAAAAATTAGATACTTTTGTTGTAATTGTGCTTTCAAAAATAAGGTGAATGGTGAAAGTGAGAACAGGAATAACCCTGTTTATTTTTGTTCGCGATGTCCCAAATGTAATCCTTTATATTTTGGCCGGAAATAAGTTGTTTTGTTAGTAGAGTTATTTATAGAATTTTGTATTTGCAAACAATAAATAAAAAAAAAAATAAGTCGCAGCCAAGAGTCGAACCATCAACCATCCGTTTGCTAGTCTGTTGTTGTACTCACTACACCACTGCTTAGCAAGGTTGCCAATTTAGCCATTTTCCGGCTAGATCTAGCGATTTTATTTTCATTTAGCCATAAAAAAATTGCTAGATTTAATCTAGCCGGAAGATCTAGCCATTTAATTTTGTCTTATGCCCAGTTTTTGACTTGTTATTTAAATACGTATTTAGTTAATTATTACTTAAAATTAAGTTGTATTTAAATACATTTTGAGTTTTACAGTGCTACATAATTTGTCTTATTTAAATAAGATAAAAGTATGGTAGCACTACTAAATATCAAAAATTTATCGATAGTTTTGCTTAAAACAGCTGTTGAACCAAAACAAAAATTGATACATTTTGCCCAATAAGAAATAAAAGTTTATTAAACAATAAAATTATTGGTAGGAAAATGCACAAAAGAAGCTCCAATTGCCCCGCATCGGAATTGTAGTTTTTGCAAGACGCTGTTTTCAGCAAGACGCTGTTTTCAGCAAGACGCTGTTGCTTGGTTTTTTTTCACTACAATTTAAGTATCATTTAAAAAAGCACTGAAAAACTCATTTTCGTATTTAAATAGAACTTAAATATAATTCATATTTAAATACGAAGTCAAAAACTGGCTCTTATTAGCCATTTTGATTTTATACTTTTCTTGAACATTTTTGGAATTTGAAATTTTTTAAAAATAAAACAATATTTTTAATAAATGGCAAAGAAACAGTATTTTTAAACAAATTCGTCTGTTGATGAGATTTGATTTGATTATTGGTTTTATGAAACCAGGCTTCGAAAATGTTTTCAAAGCATCAGTCATATTCAAAAATCAATTTGGCATTTCTTCAATGGATCCAATTTTGAATGTAAGTGCCCAGAAATTTGTTTAATTTATCTAAAAGGAAAAAAAATTACTGATATTACAATATTTATCCGCATTTTCTCAATCTCTGGTTATTTTTTATCGTGATGATATACTAAAAATTATATTTAATTTAACCGGAGATTGAGAAAATGGGGGTTAATCTGCTAAACCCCATTAACACGAAGTCGGTAAAAATTATTTTTGAAATCTGTCAGTATAACTATTAGTTAACACATAACCAGACTTCGTGGTAATGTGGGAAAGCAATGTAATATTTATGAATTTGTATTCATTTATTTTTTGGGTTTAGCCATTTCTAGCCATTTTTAATTCAAAATCTAGCCATTTTCTGAGCTGAAGAGTTGGCAACCTTGCTGCTTAGTTATTTTATTGTACGTCAAATAATGGTTTTAACACAGTAATGCAATATTATTTTCTGTTTTTCTAAAAATAAACATGCAATAAAAAAATGGGCAAATTTAAAAAAAGTAACAGTTTTTTTGTTTTGTTTGTTTATTTTATAGTAAAGTCTAAAAAACAAAAACAGTATACTTAAAAAGTAAGTTATTAAAAAAGACATTACATAAGAAGCAATTGTATCTTTGTAAGCGACGTTTTTGCTGGGTATGTACATTTGTTCGTTTTTCGATTATTCTACATGAAATTGTTCGAATTATTCGTTATTCGAAAATGGCGATTTTTAAATTGTTCGAATAATTATTCGTAAGAAATTATTCGATTAATCGAACGATCATTACTCGAATGAATGCCCTAGTATATACATACTTAACCATAGTTATTACCCAGTAAGCAGCAAAGCCCCAAAAATTCAAGCACTTGAACATTTTGTTGGAATTTGACTTGAATGCAAATGTAATTATACTTTAAACATGAAAAATATTTGAAAATTTATTTATTTTTCAAACAAAAAACATATGACTTAAATTTATGTTTCCTTTTTACTGGAGAATGCTATTGAAATAAAGTGTAATACAACTGTAATTCAATTGCTTGACTATAATTCAAGGCTTGAATTACACTTGCTTTCAACTTGAATTCCAGTAGAAATGCTTATTGGGTTTTATTATTTGTTGGAATATCTTTAGATACAATCTTAAAAATTGTTTAACTATTTATCTTAATTTATTCTTTACATGTCCTGGAACACGTAATGATCGGAAGGAATTTGTAAAATTCGACACTTTTCCCAACTGATTTTTACATTTGTGTATTTCTCTGTAGATTACGATTCCATTATAACTAGCCTTATTAATGACGGAACGGAAAATCGAGTATTTTTTACTGTTTCCCAATTTTTATACATTTTTACAAATATTTGTTTTGTTTCCTTTTCCTTATAATTTCAGATGTATTTTCTGGAGATATATCCCATGCTAATTCTCATGAAAGTACCTCAGATGGAAATTCCGAACATAATTCTTCGGGCGATGAAGACTCTCAAATGCGTTTGCGTTTAAAACGTAAATTACAACGTAATCGGACATCATTTACCAACGAGCAGATAGATAGTTTGGAGAAAGGTAATGCTTAAAATGCATATGCAGAGAAAACTGTTTTTGTTGTTGTTGTTAAGTTAACACTAAAACTTAAAAATTCAACATTTTATTTTTGTAAACAGAATTCGAGAGGACTCACTATCCAGACGTGTTTGCTAGAGAACGGCTGGCAGAAAAAATAGGTTTACCAGAGGCACGTATTCAGGTTTGTCTTTTATTTGTTTTCTTTTTAGTTTCAGTTGTTTTGATACTTATGCACTTTTATGTTAAAGGATATTATACTTACATACGACAAACGTATCATTATATGAAATACATTTCGGGTGGCAGATTGATTTAAGTTCGCGCAAATCAATAAATGTGCTAATTAATATTTACATTTATATTTAGATACTATACTAACAATTAATCAGACTTAAGAAAAATGTAGCTACAAATGTTTTTTTTTTCATAATTGAATTGTGGCTGTCCTTATTGCAGCCGCTGAACGATATCGTAAAAGTTGGAGGTCCGCACCACGTGTTTTCGTGTCTACGCATTGCATGTTTTTCATACCTTATTTGCATTCTAAGCTTTTCGGTATTTCAAGTAACACGCAACGCTTTTTACACGGCAATTACTTATCCCATAAAAAGGCAATTTGTAAAAATCAGATGACCTGTTCGAACGCCGCATGTGATGCCTACAAATGTAGATTGTACTTATTTGACAGATGCGTGGAAGCTTAGAATTCTTCAGTTTAAGAGTAGAAGCCCAAGCCATTTGACAACTTAAAAAGCACAAGGAAAACGCCCAGAATTAAAATCTATTTAATGTTTATTAAAATACATACGGTGTGATCAACATGAAACTTTGTATAAGTAAAATTCGAGGGTGTTGTGGCTTAATTGGTTAGCGCGTTAGCGCATTTGCGGCCTGGGTTCGATTCCCAGCCGCTGCCAATCAACAACATCAGTTTATATAACACTGTGCACGAAATTTACACTTTTTTTCTGTCAAGAAGGGCACCCAGTGGCTTAAACTAATTCGGGTACACTGAATTCAGTGGTGCTAACTACATATATTCGTGTAACTCAAAAACGGTTTAGTTTCTTGTTTTAATCATCGCAGTCGTTTTAGAAATATAATTTTTTAGAAAATTTTCGAAATTTTTGGTTTAGCAAAATTGGAAAATGCATATACACGCAGAGAAAAAACATGGTTCGACATGGTTACGACAACTGTACTATGTTTGTTGTAACAATATATTGTTGTCGTAAACATATAATTGTTGTTTTAATTTAATTTAAACAATATTTTAGTTACTGTAACCATTAAATGTTATAAATATGAATATGGTTCACCGAATAGTTTGGACAACTAAATAATGATAAATAGGTAAACATATTATGTTATGTACAACCATTAAATTTTAAGTTTCTATACGCGTAGTCATAATATGTTTAAGATGTAAACATAACAACTAAATAATGATAAATAGGTAAACATATTATATTGTGTAGTCATAATATGTTTAAGATGCAAACAAAATATGTATACTGTTAATAGTCTTTTTTCCCACCATTTGTGAGTGCTGATGTTTGTCTAAGCTGTGTTATTTTTACAAGTAAATTTTGAGTGTCTGTAATTCCCATTCGCTCTATAGTTTTATTTGTATATTATCTTTAACTTTCCTAGAGCGAATAGCAATAAATTACAGTGAATTTGTCAATAATATTTTAATTTTGAATTTAGTACCTTAAAACTAAAAAAACTAAAAAATAAATTTTAATAATAATATGATTATTTTGGATCATAATATGATTTCATTGGATCATAACATGATTTAATTGGGTTATAAATAAGATTACATTGGGTCATATTATGATTGATTTATATAATAATATGATTATTTCAGAACATGTTATGATTGATCTGTATCATAATATGATTATTTCAGAACATATTATGATATTTCATGATACCAATAATGATCATAATATGTTTTGGACTACAAGCATAAATCTGATCATAATATGTTGCTCTTAGTTTATGGTTACCACAACCATGTTTTTCTCTGCGTGTACGCACTTAATTTTTTTTACACATATAGAAAATGAAGTTCCAAATAAAACAAGCCCTAAATGATTTTAATTTTATTCAGAAAAGGCAAGAAACATAACTCGTAATAATTATCTACATCGCACAGAGGGTTGAAATGTACCAAAAGTGGCGATTAATTTAAAAGCTGAACTTTATCTGCCACAGTCAAGTTTGGTATGGAGTAAAAGTGCATTAAATTCTACATCACTAACTGCTAAAATTACAGTTGTGAGTAACTTACTTTATTGGCAGTGATCGGTCAAAGACAAATAATTTTTAAAAATTTTGCGAGCTGTATTTGAAATTAAAAATTGTGATATTTCGAGACCTTATATTTTTTGTTAAGTCTGTTAAAGGCAGAAATATTAAAATGGAAACATAAACTTCAGGTATTTGAGTACATAAATAAATATTTTTTGTTTAGATAAATGTTTTGCAAATATGTTTTATGTTTTTTTTAAAAGTGCTCCATTATTGAAGTTTTTCGATGAGATCGGGTAAATTTAGTTAAATGCTCTTAAAATGTGACATTTCAGCTTATATATCCAACAAAAAAATTGTGCGGGTTTATTGAGGTTTTCTACTTATTTAAGTTAGTGAAGGAAGTCCTTTTGCTAAAAAACATGTGCTGAAAAAAAAACAGGTTATACACATTTTTTCTTCCATTTTTGTTAAAGCTGTGCATTGTAGCTCCAACTTATGGTCTTATATACGTCATTGCAAAGGTCTTTGAAATATCTATCATTAGATATCCATATTCTCTATATTAATGACGTAGTAATCCAGATAGGTCAAAAATAGGTACTGGTTTTTTCCTCATATCTCATCCATTTGTGGACCGATTTTGTTGATTTTAAATAGCAAACTTATTGAAAGCTTGTTTGACAGAAGATTTGGATCCCGAAGATATCAGGGGTCTTCAGAAAATTTATTTCAACAGACAGACGGACATGGCTTAATCGACTCCGCTATCTATAAGGATCCAGCATTTATATACTTTATAGGGTCGGAAATGAATAATGTAGAAATTACAAACGGAATGACAATATATACCCTTCTCACGAAGGTGAAGGGTATAAAAAGGCTAGGACAAAATAATATCGCTAGATCTTCCGGCTAGATTAAATCTAGCCATTTTTGTATGGCTAAATGAAAATAAAATCGCTAGATCTAGCCGGAAAATGGCTAAATTGGCAACCTTGACTATGGCACAACTTCTAGTTAGCTGATTTCAAGAATGAATTATCGACTTGTGTCAAGGAAATAAAATCTGATATCATTAACTCCATCGATTCTTCGACATCTACTAAAATTGCTGAGCTGGAAATGGAAACCGACATCCTGCATCGCAGACTTAAGCGTGTCGACAATGTACTGAGTGAAATGCCGTCCGGCCTGTATGACCTTATGTCTAATATTAAATAGCTATGTTAATTTTTTAGTATGAATATTTCAACTCAAATTATTTTGGTGAAATTTAATAATGTTTCGATGCAAGACCCAATCATGAAGGAGTTTTAAGACAAGGTAGCTGACACTTTATGATGTTATTGGTGGAGATATTAGTAGTAGAGTCTATTTAAATGACCATTATTCACCTGCTGCATCAAATTTAAATGCTCTTTAATGACATTTTGTTGAGTATTTTTAGTTACGCGAATATATGTTGTGCAGAATAAGAGCTAACATAAAAAACGGTACCATAGCGATATTGATCTTTACGAAATCCTGATAACGCTAAAGAGATTTTACAAAATAATTAAATAAGTGAATGATTATAACAAACTAGTTGACTATATTGAAAATTCATAATTTTCTGAACTTTATTACGTCCGGGCCGGTAAAACTTTTAACTACCAGAGATTAAAACATGGAGAAGCACTAACACATCATCAGAACTCATTGGTAATCATGGGAAAGGAATAAAAGTTTGTTGAATCAAGTTAATTTAGATTATCATTTACAAGAAGGTGTACGATTAAGTCTACCTTACCCCAGGTCTACTGATAAATCATCGTCCTTAAAAATACAGTGAAAAAAGTGAAATTCATATTTCATAAATTACCCACGAATGGCTTAATTACTGTTCTTATACCGAGTGTTACTGCGCTTTGTTCTGATTACTTTTATTTATTAATATTTTTCGAAAACTCATTTGTTGGAAACACGGAATTTGTTTAATGGATTTTATGACCGAATTTATTGGTTATTGTAACTAAAAACTTCTGTCCTCTCTTCCGAGTTACTTAATTTCAGTTTAGAATATTTTCTTGTAATAAACCTACACGCAGAGAAAAAACACGGTTCGACATGATTACGACAACTTTACTATGTTCAGTTTATTGTTGTCGTAAACATATAATTGTTATTTTACATTAATTTCAACAATATTTTAATTACTGTCGCAATTATAAATATGAATATTGTTCACCGAAGAGGGAGGGACTTAATGTTAGTTTTTGATTTTTTCATTAAAATGAATAAATTCCTAAATAGTGACATAATAGTAATTTTTCATTCTTTTCTTAAACATATGTATGTATATGAGGAGGTCCATAACAAAGCGAAATAATTCCAATTTTTTGGATAATCGAATAGATTTAATTAAAGACAGTAGGATATAGAAAATGTTTAATTTTGGTATTTGGTATTGAATTACGATAAAATTATTAATGTTCGTTATGTTTTTAAACAATGGTTAATTAGAATTTGATTGAGTCGTGATTGAGTGAGAATTTTCAAAGGACAATTTATGGTCCTTTTTGGAGTTCTTTAATAATGAACATTGAAAAATAGAATTTTAAGCTCATATGCTTTAGAATGAAGTGAAAATAGCTCTAATATTGAAACATGAAATTAAACATGGCCATGAATAAGTAATTTTTCTATCATAATGAAACTGCGAAAATATGAAATTAGTCAGAAATTTTCCGGAATGAGTGATAATGCAGAAAGAGTGAAACTTTATTTCTTCTAATGGTTCGTCTCGCACTTTCCAAGTTGATGAACTTAGATATATAAAATAATAAAGCTAGAAACAAAAAAAAAACAGCTCAACAGCAAAAAAAAGGCTTCACTAACCACTATATAGATTTGATGCATCATGTTACCTAAGTACAAAAATGGTAAAATTTTTAAATTCTATGGATAGATTTTTTTTTAAATTTTTTTTTCTAAAATTGTGAATTTTTTTAAATGTTTCTCAACATAATTTATGATAACTCAAAAAGAGTTAGTTCGATATTATTGAAGTAAACTTAAAAAAGTTCAAATTTACATAATCTTTCATCTGTTTATATATTGCGTTTTAATCGGCTCACTACACGCAGAGAAAAAACATGGTTGTGGTAACCATAAACTAAGAGCAACATATTATGATCAGATTTTTGCTTGTAGTCCAAAACATATTATGATCATTATTAGTATCATAAAATATCATAATATGTTCTGAAATAATCAAATTATGATAAAAATCAATCATAATATGTTTTGAAATAATCATATTATGATAAAAAACAATCATAATATGACCCAGAGTCATCATATTTATGACCCAATTAAATCATATTATGATCCAAAATAATCATATTATTATTAAAATTTATTTTTGGAAATACAAAATTTTAATAGGATTTAGTTTTAAAGTACTAAATTTACTATTAAAATATTATTGATAAAATCAAATTTATTGTTATTCGCTCTAGGAAAGTTAAACATAACATATAAATAAAACTATAGAGCGAATGGGAATTACAGACACTCAAAATTTACTTGTAAAAACAACACAGCTTAGACAAACACCAGCACTCACAAATGGTTGGAAAAAAGACTATTAAAAGTAAACATATTTTGTTTGCATCTTAAACATATTATGACTACATAATATAATATGTTTACCTATTTATCATTATATAGTTGTTGTAAACATATTTTGTTTGCATCTTAAACATATTATGACTACGCGTATATAAACCTAACATTTAATGGTTGTATATAAAAATAATATGTTTACCTAATTATCATTATTTAGTTATTCGAAAACCATATTCATATTTATAATTGCGATGAAAATATAAACGTTTACAGTAACTATAATATTGTTGAAATTAAATTAAAACAATAATCATATGTTTACGACAACAATATATTGTTACAGAGAACATAGTATAGTTGTCGTAACCATGTCCAACCATGTTTTTTCTCTGCGTGTAGTTTCGGAGTTATAATAACAAATTGAAGCAAAAAATATATTTTTCACTTGAAAATAGCAAATTTTTGTGTTTTAAAAAACTCATGAAAAATCGAAAACGGCAGAACTAGTTCAGGTTTATTACTTTGTCGCAAAGCCGCGTATAATAGGAAATGAAATATCGAAGATAAAAATCGATTGATTCTTTTCGAATTTATTCTCAATTAAGTGAATTCGCTCATTTTCACAAAATTTTATTGCTTTATCGCAAAGCCTAGAGTGATCAAATATTCGACATATACAAAAAACCAGTTTTCGAATAATTCGAAAAAGCGTAAATTTTAAAAACCGGTTTTCGGTTAGTTCGGTTATTCGAACCGGGTTTTTCAATTTATGAATTCAGGTATAAATTAAGCTTAAATACCTTTATTTATTAAAACTAATTAAAAAATCGTTCATTCAGTCTTTTAAAAATTAATTTAACATAACCTTAATTTATTTAACATAACTTTAAATTTATTTTTGATTAAAAAATAAACAGAAATAACACGTTCAGTTTAAGTGGGATTAACTGTTAAAATTGTATTGTATAAAGATTTAATTTATTTTAACTTTTTGAAAATTTTTCCAAATAATCAAAATCTTTTTTTAAGTAGCTAGTTGTTACAATATTAGATCTTTTAAGTGGATTTTAAACATCTTAATGTTAAACTGAGCTGAGCTTCTAAATTTTGCGAGTCACTTTCAGATCAGATGAACTTTCATTTAGTTCTGACTGTTTAAAATTTCCAAAAACTTTAAAAAGTTTTTCTGCATACTGTATAACAAGGCGAATTCATTACAGTTAAACAACTAGCAGATTATTTTTAGATCGATGTATTTACTGACTTCTATCTGCCAAAGTTTGTTTACATTGGTTTTTTAATTTAAATATAACACAAACAAATTATTCGATTTTGTCGAATAATTCGAGACAAAAAACCCGGTTTGTCGAATAACTCAAAAACCGGCCTTTTGAAAAAACCGGTATAAAAAACCGGAAAATTGGAAAAAAACCGTTTTTTCGAATAATTCGAAAACCGGTTTGATCAGTCTACGCAAAGCCACATGTAATAGGAATAAAATGAGATATCGATCATAAAAATTGATGGATTATTTTCGAATTTATTCACAATTAAGTGAATTCGCTTATTTTCAGAAAATTGTGTGTAAATTTTACATGTGTTTTGTTATTGTAACAAAAACAAAATACATGTAAAATGTACACTCGAAGTACACGCTTGTAAATTGTCAAAAAATAATGCATTATTGAGTATTGGAATCTAATACATTATATTAAATTTGCTTGTGAATGATAACATTCGAACTAATTTTAGTAATGAACAAGTAAGAAAGTAAGAATCTCCAATTGCACCGCATCGGAATTGTAGTTTTTGCAAGACGCTTTTTTTAGCAAGACGCTGTTGTTTGTTTTTTTTTTACTACAATAGAGTGAAAAAAAACCAAACAACAAAAGTCAGCTGTCAAAAACATATGGTAGTTTATGAAACTTAAATAGAATTTAAATGACCAACGTCGGCCATTTAAGTATCATTTAAAAAAGCACTGAGAAACTCATTTTCGCATTTAAATAGAACTTAAATATAATTCATATTTAAATACGAAGTCAAAAACTGGCTCTAAGAATCATTAATATTAATAACACTGTGCTAGTTGAAAAAACTGTCATGCGGGTCACCCGGTGGGTAAATTTAATTCGGGTATGCTGATATATATTTGCACAATATATATTTTCGTAACACAAAAAGGGTTTAGCTTATTGAAAAATCTAAAAAAACCGAACCTTTAAGTTAGTCTAAAACTTTTTTTAATCTGCGCAGTTGTTTTAGAAATACAAATTAGTTTTGGCAAACAAAAATAATTATGATAAAAAACGTGTTAAGCCTTAATTAAAGGTAATTTTATTGAGGAATTTCGTTTTTTTCAGTTTATTCTATAAACTAAAAATCTAAACTAAATTTTTGAGTTACGCGAATATATGTTATGCTACCTCCTCCTCCTATATGTTATGCTACCTCCCCCCCCCGAAATAACGATATATCACGAAAATACGAGCTAACCTAGAAAAACTGGTTCAGCTTATCCGAATTAGTTTAAGCCACTGGGTGCCTCTCTTGACAGAAAAAAGTGTAAATTTCATGCACAGTGTAATTAATTAGAGATATGTAATACATTTTTAATAGTTGCAGTAGAATATTGGATTATTTAATTAATTTAATTGTAATTACTGTAACCGATTTCCAACCGGTTCTGTAATAAAGTACCAATTCGTTTTAACTGTTTGAATATATACTTATACATGCATACCTACATACATATTTCTTTATACATTCTCCAGCTCCAAGGAAACTGGAAAATGTTGCTCTCCTTACGGATGAATTCTTAGAGTGATTTGGTTCATCTTATTATTTTTCAGTTATTTTCATTAATTTGATTTCATCTAATTTCGTTTATTTTGCTATAATTTTCTTGGATAATTTTATTTTATAATTTATTAGCTATTTCTAATCTATTTACATTATTATTTATTTTGATTGTTTTCAAATCTTCATTTAGTTCTTAATTAAATAATGCCTTTTAATCTAAGAATGTATATTATTGTATTTGTTGTAAAAAATAGGTATGGTTTTCAAATAGACGTGCAAAATGGCGTAGAGAAGAAAAGCTGAGAACTCAACGGCGCTCGGCGGACAACATCGGTCATAGTGGACGAACAAGTGCCACAAATCCGAGTGCTACCAACTCGCTTATAAACAGCGTCAACAATACATCATCATTAGTCGAAAGCAATACATCTAGTCATACACCCAATTCAAATAGTAGTAACACGACAAATGATTCAGCACCAGCAACGGCCGCAGCCTCAAGTGTACCTACAAATAGTACAAACGGAGCACCTAATATACCGGAAAACAGTGGCGGTAATGCCGTTGGCGTTGGCCACGTTAATTCTGTTAGTCCGCCTTTACAAACAGTCACATCCAGATTATCATTGAACTCTGGCTTTAATTCAATGTATTCACCGATATCCCAGCCAATCGCAACAATGGCAGAAACTTACAAGTAAGTGGTAGGTCACGACTACGGTCTGTCTGAACGAAAGTACATATGTAATCGAAAATAATTAAAGGATAACTTTCTGATTTCACCCTGATAATTATTACCAAGGAAACTAGAAATATGCTCTAAAAATGTTTAAATATTCAGTAAAACCGGAAAAATATTCTTTATACATTAAATCTTAAAATCAAAACTTCACCTTAACTATAAGCACTTAGGATAGGGGAGACCTATGTATATCCATGCAGTGCATTGTATTTGAATTAGAAAAATAGGTTATGGTTGAGAAAATATACAGTTGCGAACAAATAAAACCTGTTTAGATGTTGTACGCCGTTTCAAAAAAATTTCTTAGTGGTACTGCTATTTTCTTGTTCGTAACTGTATATAGTAGTGTTTGAAATTGACAGGAAATACTTATGCGGGACGTTTATTCCACATATAAACACATTTTTTCCTGCGATCCACAGTCCAACCGACCAGAAATGAACATATGAGCTCTTGTATTTCAGCAGAAGTGTTGATAGAACTGTGAAACACAATCCACATAACGACGTTGCTCCAATAGAGTTGGATGCCCTACTCTCACCAATAGGTACAAGACTGAATCACCAGCCCATATATGAGATTTGTATTCAAGTTTCGATTAATATACTATGTAGATGCTGTTTAAATAAACCCACGAACTTGAAAATGAATACCAAGGTAGGTGACATAATCAGACTGCGGTATATTAAGGTTGTTGAGTGTGACAGGTGGGCAATTTCCTCTCCTTAGAGCGAACGTAACATGTTTACTTTTCAGCTGATTCGCCAGTTTTTCAAACATGACTCAACAAGTACGAGATAATTTTGTAGTTGAATAGATGCCATGAGTGGGTTTTCGTGTGAGATAATAATGACGGTATCATCACCAAATGCTGAAATTGTTTATCGCACGTAGGCAAGTCGGAGGTGTAAATCAAATATAACGTAGGTCCTAGTACACTTCCCTGTGGAACGCCAGCTCTAATCTTGTATTCTCTCGTCACATTTTAATCATTGTACTTAACTCTGAAAAGTGTATTCGATAGACAAGACTCCAGCAATTTATGAGTACATAGTATTAGTAAACATTTGAGTTTTATGTACTAGGCCTTTATGTCTAAAAAGACGGCTGAAGAATATTTATTTAATTCAGAAGATTTTCTAATCTCTCCAGTTAAACGATTGACCTGTTCAATGGTGCCATGATGTTCACGGACACCAAATTGTTGTACTGTGATAATGTTTCCATCATTCAAAGAGGTATGATCTTTTCCTGGAATATTTTCTCGAATAGCTTCGACAAACAAGGGAGTAGGCTAATAGGTCTATAAGAAGATTGCAGGGTTACATCTTTACCCGGTTTAGTTATCATTATTATTTGAGAAAATTTTAAATTTTTGGATAAATTCCTAGTTTCAAGATCGCATTAAACAATATAGAAAACACAATTATTGCCACATTTGGTAGGTTTTTAATCATTGATGGCGTTATTAAATCATATCCCGGTGATTTTTTCAAGATTAATTTATTTTTAATTACTCTATTAACATCCTCAGGACCAATATCGAATTGGCCATTGTTGAAGCTGGCAAATCTTCTAGCTCAAACTATATATATATATGCGACGAACGAAATTTTAAAAAAAGTTTAAAATGGTTCTATTAAATTCTATAGAACTCTAGAATTTGTTCAGTGAGTACAAATTTCATTTAAATCGAAACAAAATTAAATAAATATTAAACCAATAAAATCGATGTGGTCACCCGGGTGGGTATTGGTAAAGCGAAGGTTAAAGCGCTTTGTGCCTCTACCGGTGGCTTAATGTTCATCGTTGCCTTCTGTTTTCGAGAAGAAGTCTTTTAATAGCCGAATTTGAAATAGGTTTTTGGAGGGATTTGGCACCTAGAGTGTTCCAGAGCCGAAATTATCAATGACGTGAAGTCATTGACGGTTTTATCTATGTCTTCCTTCACTGTAAATTAGGATTTATGTAGATATGACTGCTGATATATTTTCTATATTTTAGCCAATTTGTCTTAAAATACAAAGAGTCCTTAGGAAATCTTTTGATGTTGGATCTCTCACAATAATTAATAATTACAGGAGAGTGTTTAAAAGATAGATCATATGTTATTTCTGTGGATATTGCATTTCGACTAATATTTGTACATATGGCGAAGTCTATTAAATCAGGAATTTTTCTAGGATCAGTTGGCAACAAGATCTGTCGCACAGTGAGGAAACTGTTCTAAACTGTTTTAATAGAGGAGATGTTGATAAGTTTAAGTTTTGAATTTGGGCTTATAACATTAAGGGGCCCGATCCACAATGCACCAAAGTGGGGCACCTCGGGTCTATCAAAAATTAAAAAATTATGCCAAATTTTAAAGATTTTTATATATGTATATGAAATCTACTGGACGAGATCTACAAAAAACTTCACTTCACAAAAAACTTTTGAAGAACGGAGTTTTAAAGTGGTTTATTTTTAAATCTAATTGAAATATTGACTCGAAATTTGTTTTGTAATAACAAAAATTAACTTATCTAAACAAAAAAAAAATTAGTTCGGAATAGATTAAAATTTTAATACAAATTTCCAATCGGAACAACCGTTTAGAAATGCCAGATTTATTTATATTGGCAAACATGTATACCATGTTTTAATAGTTTTAATTGCAGTTTCATGTCTTTTTGCCTCAGAATCTATTTTGTCCTGCACGTCAGAAAATGCTGAGTTTGTTAGTTTAATGATAAAGCTGATACATAACAAGAAATAGTGTTACTGCTAAGCTTAGTCAAATACCTTTAGAGAATTTTATCACTAAATTCATGTGCCATCAATCATCGTCTATACGGTCATCATGTGATCACGGCTTTCGGAAATGTTGTTCTACTACAACGAATAACATTCATCTTACAAAACACGTAAACCAAGGCTTTGTAAAAAAAAACTGATGCCATATTTACCGAAATAGGGAAAAATATGTTTTAATATGTTTTTAATATAGCACTCTCTTACTTGCTTTAGATATAATTGTATTAATGTTTTTAATTGAAAAAATGATGTTTTTGTTTTAGAGCATATTTTCTTAAATTGTAGAGCATAGTTCCGTTTTCCATGGTCAAGATACATATGTATACATTGTTAGACGTGTTGCTCTATCATGTGTGATCAAGTAATAACCAAAATATTAGTTATGCTTGTTTCGTGAAATATGTTCACTATTTGAATATGTTAAACATTAATGAATTCTCAACAGCTATTTCCAAAACAAAATTTTAAATATATTTCTGTGTGTAGCTGGGTGTAAGAGTAATTATTTAATAATGTTAATTTTTAGCTCCATGACGTCATCGCTAAGTTCAATGCCATCGCCATGTTTACAACAACGTGAAAGTTACACGTACATGTTTCATGATCCACTTTCTCTGAGCTCACCATATGCTGCTCATACGCGAAACTCATGTAATCCATCATCTGCTCATCAACAAACACCACAGCATAGCGTTTATGGCAGTAGTTCAAGTGCCGGAGCTAATAATTCGGGTAAGTTATGGAATAAACATAGAAACCACCTTTAAAAAAACAGAAGCGTTTGTTCATAAGCAGTTATGCCAACTATTTATGTACAAATCGAGTCGAAAGCGCCAATAATTCGGAATATAGCTTTCGAATGAGATATTTTGTTGAAATAAATTGAAAACTAAATCTTTCCCGTCGCCATAATTCTGGTTTTAATAATTTCCAGTTTGAATTGCTACCAACTTTTGTCATTAAAGATATAAGATAATATAAGATAACTGTAATAGGGAGGGTCAGACGGCATGTATTGCATGTGTATTGGGACATGTATTCGATACTTATGGAATTCCATGTGTATGCCAAAATTCACGTTATACATACGATTCATAATTTCCACGTTCAAACGTACATACAGTAGCGAGCATAAAAAATGCAACGCTATGCAATGTGATTTTCAACAGCACTGATTTTGCTCAACATCTGCTGGTTTTATATTCTCATTGATCATATCGTATGACATTTTGTCCAATATTTTTTACGTAAGGATAATTATAAAATATTTAGTAAAAACAGTGGTAAAATTGTGCTAGCAAATAAAATGCAACTCTACGGAAATTTACTTAATTTTTAAAATTTTGAAAAAAACAATTATAAAAAATTGCTAAAAACTATAATACTACGAAATCTACAAAGGATAACCGAATTAACGAATGATGCATTTTCTATTCAATATGGTGAATTTTTCGAAAACCAATAAAATTTTAAGAATTTTTATTTATTTCTTTACCAATTTAAAATCATGCGGATATTGTCTATGAAAAGGAAATCAAATAATTGTGGTGGTGTGCCTAAAACTGAGTGTACAAGAGCTCAAGATCAAAAGGATATGACTAGTTAATGTAAGACGGGTACTGAAATTTAATGCTAAAATAATATTTTCACAAACATATGACATCATGTGGTCTTTAAAAATTACAAATAATGAAATCATATTCAAATATCCATTTATTTTGGTAAGTAAACGAATTCCAAAACAGCGGAAGACAACTGTAAATAATATTAAATTTGACACTGTTCCTATTTCATAGAATCCTATATTTAGCTTACGTGATTACTACAGACACTTACATACACGAATAAATTAAAATTACGTTAATTGACCTTCCATATCATACGACTGCACCATTTTAAGCATAAAGGACCTGCTTCGAAAAGCATAGGCGCTTAATTTATTTTTGTAAATAATATATGGTTTATTGAATTGGTTTCTCCTTATTATATTTGCATCATTAAATTATCTTTTGGAGGTTGCAATAGTCATTAATGTCCATATGTGTTCGTTTAGGTAGCACCAAATATATGATGTCATCATCCATGGATCAGGTAACAGAGCCTTGATTACTTCAATGCCTAACATTTTAGTCATAACTAGCCATCAAAATTATTTCGGCACTCTAATCATAACACAATTCTTAATTATATCTAAATTTGTATAACGGAATAGGAGTATGGCGTTTTTTGGATAAAATGTTTATCCTTTTGAATTTTAATGTTCTTAAATTTATTTGTATTAATAGTAAATGATGGTAATGCAACATCATTATAGTTTCTTAGCAATTTTTTATAATTATTTTTTTCAAAATTTGAAAAAATTAAGTAAATTTCCGTAGAGTTGCATTTTTTTTGCTCGCACAATTTTACTACGTTAAAAAATGTTGGACAAAATGTCATACTATAATTGCCAATGATCTATAAGAATATGAAAACTGCAGATGTGGACAATTGGATATCTTTTTGAGCAAAATCAGTGCTGTTGAAAATCACATTGCATGGCGTTGCATTTTTTATGCTAGCTACTGTATGTAATTGCATGTGACATAACCTCTATTAGTTTATATGTTTGTTGTTTTTAACAATATTTTTATTTAAAACATTTTTAAATCACAATAAATATATCTAATGCAATGAAACTTATTTTGTTATGATTTTTCTTCACTCTTTTTAGTTTTTTGTTTTTTATTTTGCAATCACACAGTGTTGTATTTCAAAATACAACACTGTTATACACAAGAAAATAGAACATGCTCTAATTGCCAAAAATGTCACAAGTAATACACATGTATTTTATGTATATGTTTACATAAGGAAAAATGTTTCAATACGTGGCACAAAACACAAGCAATACATGCCGTCTGACCCCCATTTAAGCATTTGACTACACTCTAAAACAGTTTTGCTGAAAATTAGGTCAATATTAGTAGGCAACACTTTACAGAATATTATCGACCTAAAATTAAACAACTCCTGTTTTTAAACATTTTGTTGATTTTTGAACAAAATATGTATGTTTAACATTAAACAAAAAATGTGTAATTCTTTTAAACACATTGTGTGTAATTATCCCCCTTTTTACGTATATATTTGTTTGATTTTAATCATGTTTCCTTAAATAAAAATACATATGTATGTACGTACATATTATTATTCAAACTTATATTTGCATTTAATTAAATTTATAAAAAGGAATATGAGAAATAAACTTAACTAAATGTATGAAAAAGAAACTGTTATTCTAATTTTATGAGTGGACAGTTTGTATTTTAAAATTATTCCTACGAACTAAAGTAAATATTGGATAAAAAATAAAAATAAAAGATTTAATTCAAATAAAGTGAACAGAGTTTGCTCTTACCCACTAAAAAATCAATAAAAGTTCTTTTTACAGTTATTAGACAATTATATAAAGCTTATGTATTAAAGAATAAATTTTTCTTAAATTACTTATATGAAGCTTTTTGCCTCTAATTTGCGAAGAATATAATCAAAAAAAATATCTCATTATGGATACAAAAGTTTGAGATATATCTTTAGGATAGACGATGTTAAATATATAATAGTAACAAAGCAATTGTAAAATAAGGTCCAATAAATTAAAATTATTTTCCACCGACTTAATCTCCATTTCAAACCAATTGGCTGTGGATTTTTCATCTATTGATGTTTCTGTATATAAATAAACAAATATTAAATCATTTGTTTATTTATTTTTTTTATTGATAATGGTACTTACCAACTATAGTTACCAACGGAGTTTATTCATGTAATAAAATTTTTAACTTCATCAAGTGTTGAACCAAACTGAAAGTTAATCAAAAAAAAACATATAAGAGTTTTTAAATAATAACTTTAAGGCAATTTGGGTTACCTTGTATTCTTTGAATATAAGAGCATCTTCCTCCTTAAAAAATTTGCAAATCGCTTTTATTATTAATTTTTCTGCCAAAGGACACAATGCTTTTAGTAAATTTTTGTTCTGAAGTGCCGCTTTTATCCGAGCTATGCTTGCGGAAGAAATATGACCGAAAGGAGGACTGATTACCGTACAATTGGAAGCACATCAACATCGGACAAGGAACTTTCTTACTACTTAGTAGGAAAATGTTTTAACACGTGAAGAGTAAATTTTATTTACTCCCTTTCCAGCAAAATTACAAGAATTCACTAAACACCTTATCTGAATATGAGACTCCAAATTTTGTCTGAGCACTTTAGAAGTATGATACCGTGTGAAATGCACTGCATATAAATTAATGCATTGCTTTTTTCTTGTAAATGATATGTTTTTAAACTTTGAAACTTTTTTTTCACAAATTTGTCACACTAACATTTTTTTATTTACACAATAGTTTCTGATTAATTTTTATTATATAACTTAAGTGTATGACTTTGGATTCATCGAAAACCAATTATTAATATTTTTTAATACTTAAAACACAACGAAATTTGATTTTTTCCTCAGAGAAAATATGACGCAATGACGCTATTGAAATAAAAACTCTTTAATGCTTCTTCTTCATTATAAAGCCTCTATAATATATTATTTGTTGTTTTTTTGGACAGAGATGCTTAATATTAAACATTTTCATGTTATTTAGTCATATTGAATATATTTTTATACAGAATTTGTTTAAAAATTAACAATTTCAATATAAAATTAGTATTTTTGTTTAAAATTAGACAAATTATGTTTCTTTCTTGCCCTTTTATCTGTTTTAACATCGAAATCGATGTAATTTTAGACAACAAGAATTTTTCAACAGGAATTTAAACAAAATATGATGGTAATTTCAATACAAAGTTTTAGAGTGTAGTGTTACCAAATGTCCCGATTTTAGCGGGATTGTCCAGCTGCGTCCCGGGAATCACAATTCACAGTCTTACTTACACGTCACAGCAAAAGTTGATTTGGAAATAATAACACTGAATTACTTACAGTTTTATGATACACCCCAAAAAATGCGTATCGCAATTATGATATGGTCTTTAACTGAAATTCTTGTAATTTTCAGATACAACTTGTAATCTGTAATTTAATCTATCAAACCTACCGAAATTAAAGATTAAATACATAAGTGTTGATTTGTTTCTTTAAAATATTATTATTATGATTATGATTATTATTATTGCATAAGAATCGTATACTTGCGGAAACTTACAAATCTTCCATACATTTTGCAAAATTCTATAAGAATCAGTTGAACAGTTTTAAAATAAAATCTATTTTAAATAAGAATTAATAAAAAAAATAATTACTGGTGTAGATTAGCATATAATTTTAAACTTGTATCTGCTACAGTGAAGGGTATATACGATTTGGCATAGTCGAATATATAACTCTGATTTGTTTAATATAAATACTAATTTTATATTAAATACATTTTTGTTTTTTTTTTTTATTATTTTTCAGATAACCATACATTTGCCGGCGTCATTTCCGCTGGAGTATCTGTACCAGTACAAATTTCAACACAAAGTAGCAGTGATTTGGCAGCAGCAAATTATTGGCCGCGTCTTCAGTGATCTACGTTCTTTGATTTGACACCACAATTGCTCACAAAGGCTGCTGGTGTGCCTCACAACAACAGCTCCATAACAGCAACCTCATCAATTGTTGTCCCATCATCCTGCAGTGCAAACATTGATATAAGTAGTACGAGCGCTACGGCTGCGGCATCAGTAGCTGTGGCAGCAGCTGCTGTTGCGCTAGAAGCCGCCGCCAGCATCGCTAATAGCGATGCACCACCACATCCACATCAAATCTTATCGAGTCTATACGACGAACGTACATCTTCATCGCCCCTAATGTTGCCCAGCCCAAATCAACAGCATATGTCAGCCCATGCAAATGATCTCGATAACTCCTTGGAACAGGGATTTTCAAAAACCTTTGAACCATCTTCGTCTAAGACTGTGGAGCAGCGACTGTCACAACAGATACATGTCCAGTATCATCACCATCATCACTAGAGATGAGCTAGATTTCCATACCTGTGATTTAATCACCGTGATTGAAAAATCACTGGTGACAACTGTTACTGAATATAGAAAGTAACTGGTACATTTAAGTCGTTCTTTCATTTCATTTTTCTACATAATGTTAAATATTCACTGGTAACAATTGTTACTGAATATGTATCGTTCTTTCACATTTTCTAACATACTGTTAATACATAGTTATGTATATGAGTGTCTCTCTCTCTCTCACACAACGTCAAATGTCAAATGTTAAGTAACATATCACAGTTCTCTTACAATTTGTTTGGCTTGGTTTATTTATATGTTAAATGTCACATTTCTTAACATACTGTTTTTTCATAGTTGTATGAATGAGTGTCTCTATCACAGAGTGTATAAATTTGTTTGGCTTTCTTAATTATTTGCCTATGTTTTTATTAACAGAAAACCGTGATCACGGCCACTGTTCGAAAGAACAATGATTTATAAATCACGTTCACTGAGAATGACGTTCTTCAAAAATCACGGGATCGCTCATTTCTAATCATCAGTATCTGCATTATCATCATCATCATAACCACCACCCTCAACTATCATCAGAATTATAACACCAATAGTAATAACAGCAATAGTAATAACAGCAATATTAATAATAACAATATGTTCTAGAACGTTACGACAGCACCAACAACAATAACACAAATTGTTTCAATTTATAAAACAATAGTTAAGCATCACGCACAATTATCCAATTAATAAATATCGGCTACTACAACCAACAACACTTGGACATGGAGAAAATCCGCTATAATATTTAGTTATGCCGAAATTATTTTTATCTTGAGTTTTTAAATGTTCCCTGAGAACTTCAATCAACTTCAAAACTGTGGGCAACGCAATTTCCAGGGTCCAGTGTCGAATGTTCTCAATGGCAACAGCAACATTTTATTAGGGTGTTTGACAGCAGGACTGTTTAAAAATATTGTATACATACATACATATGTAGACTATGTGTGTTGACACTAGATTCACACTTTTGTTATTACTTTATACTATTTTAGAATTTATGATTTAGGACCCTACTTGCTGACTTATTGTACTCCATGGAGCGAAACACTTTGTTTCTCAGACAGAATTAATATTTAGGAACTCAACGAAAAAACAAATGAAAATATGTTTATATATACATCTGAATATGTAACTATAGTATATATATGCATATTTTTTTTTAAAAAAATCTATATATACAACAACATATACGCATACGAATATAGATACATATAGTTCAATATTCGTACACTTTGTACTTACTGAATATGTACATACATATATTATAATTATTATTAAATATAAGCGAAACAATAAAAAGTATCTGATGGTTCTGACCTTTTTCAAATAACTTACGATTTTAATTTCTCATTCGGAAAACACTCGAAAGGTACGTAAACAAAATCTCCTACCAGCAAAGACTTGCTGGTAAGTATATACTTAAATAGTGAATTATACGTAACCATTTTACCTAGTTACTTTATGTTTCATGTGTTTGATCAAAACTAAATCAAACAAGTAAGAGAGCTATATTCGGCAGTGCCGAATCTTATATATCCTTCACCATACTTCAAAATAAAAATTTTAAATATTTTTAGGTAAACAAAATTTATTTTTTTATTAAAAAAAAAAAAAAATTCGAATTGTTATTTAAATTTTAAACATTTTTTTTGTTGTTTTTTATTTATCTTTTTTTTGGTGAAAAAAAAATTCGGGTTAAAAAATATTTCCGATTTTGACCCATTGTAGGTCCAACTTACTATGGTCTTACATACGTCGTTGAAAAGGTCTTTGAAATATCTATCATTAGATGATAGCCATATTATCTATATTAATGACTTAGTAATCCAGATACATACACTGGTGCATATTCCTATAAACGCACACTACTTTTTTTTAAAAGCTCTCTTACTGGTTATTTATTGCATGTTTATTTTTAGAAAAACAGAAAAGAATATGTTATTACTGTGTGAAAACCATTATTTGATGCACAATAAAATAACTAAGCAGTGGTGTGACTACAGCAGCAGACTAGCAAACGGATTAGGGTTGCCAGAATCAGATTTGCAAAAAGCTGGACATTGGGGTCCAAAAAGCTGGACAAATCAAAAAAAAACTTGACATTAAAAAAATTACTAGAAGCTAGAAGCCGCCGCCAGCATCGCTAATAGCGATGCACCACCACATCCACATCAAATCTTATCGAGTCTATACGACGAACGTACATCTTCATCGCCCCTAATGTTGCCCAGCCCAAATCAACAGCATATGTCAGCCCATGCAAATGATCTCGATAACTCCTTGGAACAGGGATTTTCAAAAACCTTTGAACCATCTTCGTCTAAGACTGTGGAGCAGCGACTGTCACAACAGATACATGTCCAGTATCATCACCATCATCACTAGAGATGAGCTAGATTTCCATACCTGTGATTTAATCACCGTGATTGAAAAATCACTGGTGACAACTGTTACTGAATATAGAAAGTAACTGGTACATTTAAGTCGTTCTTTCATTTCATTTTTCTACATAATGTTAAATATTCACTGGTAACAATTGTTACTGAATATGTATCGTTCTTTCACATTTTCTAACATACTGTTAATACATAGTTATGTATATGAGTGTCTCTCTCTCTCTCACACAACGTCAAATGTCAAATGTTAAGTAACATATCACAGTTCTCTTACAATTTGTTTGGCTTGGTTTATTTATATGTTAAATGTCACATTTCTTAACATACTGTTTTTTCATAGTTGTATGAATGAGTGTCTCTATCACAGAGTGTATAAATTTGTTTGGCTTTCTTAATTATTTGCCTATGTTTTTATTAACAGAAAACCGTGATCACGGCCACTGTTCGAAAGAACAATGATTTATAAATCACGTTCACTGAGAATGACGTTCTTCAAAAATCACGGGATCGCTCATTTCTAATCATCAGTATCTGCATTATCATCATCATCATAACCACCACCCTCAACTATCATCAGAATTATAACACCAATAGTAATAACAGCAATAGTAATAACAGCAATATTAATAATAACAATATGTTCTAGAACGTTACGACAGCACCAACAACAATAACACAAATTGTTTCAATTTATAAAACAATAGTTAAGCATCACGCACAATTATCCAATTAATAAATATCGGCTACTACAACCAACAACACTTGGACATGGAGAAAATCCGCTATAATATTTAGTTATGCCGAAATTATTTTTATCTTGAGTTTTTAAATGTTCCCTGAGAACTTCAATCAACTTCAAAACTGTGGGCAACGCAATTTCCAGGGTCCAGTGTCGAATGTTCTCAATGGCAACAGCAACATTTTATTAGGGTGTTTGACAGCAGGACTGTTTAAAAATATTGTATACATACATACATATGTAGACTATGTGTGTTGACACTAGATTCACACTTTTGTTATTACTTTATACTATTTTAGAATTTATGATTTAGGACCCTACTTGCTGACTTATTGTACTCCATGGAGCGAAACACTTTGTTTCTCAGACAGAATTAATATTTAGGAACTCAACGAAAAAACAAATGAAAATATGTTTATATATACATCTGAATATGTAACTATAGTATATATATGCATATTTTTTTTTAAAAAAATCTATATATACAACAACATATACGCATACGAATATAGATACATATAGTTCAATATTCGTACACTTTGTACTTACTGAATATGTACATACATATATTATAATTATTATTAAATATAAGCGAAACAATAAAAAGTATCTGATGGTTCTGACCTTTTTCAAATAACTTACGATTTTAATTTCTCATTCGGAAAACACTCGAAAGGTACGTAAACAAAATCTCCTACCAGCAAAGACTTGCTGGTAAGTATATACTTAAATAGTGAATTATACGTAACCATTTTACCTAGTTACTTTATGTTTCATGTGTTTGATCAAAACTAAATCAAACAAGTAAGAGAGCTATATTCGGCAGTGCCGAATCTTATATATCCTTCACCATACTTCAAAATAAAAATTTTAAATATTTTTAGGTAAACAAAATTTATTTTTTTATTAAAAAAAAAAAAAAATTCGAATTGTTATTTAAATTTTAAACATTTTTTTTGTTGTTTTTTATTTATCTTTTTTTTGGTGAAAAAAAAATTCGGGTTAAAAAATATTTCCGATTTTGACCCATTGTAGGTCCAACTTACTATGGTCTTACATACGTCGTTGAAAAGGTCTTTGAAATATCTATCATTAGATGATAGCCATATTATCTATATTAATGACTTAGTAATCCAGATACATACACTGGTGCATATTCCTATAAACGCACACTACTTTTTTTTAAAAGCTCTCTTACTGGTTATTTATTGCATGTTTATTTTTAGAAAAACAGAAAAGAATATGTTATTACTGTGTGAAAACCATTATTTGATGCACAATAAAATAACTAAGCAGTGGTGTGACTACAGCAGCAGACTAGCAAACGGATTAGGGTTGCCAGAATCAGATTTGCAAAAAGCTGGACATTGGGGTCCAAAAAGCTGGACAAATCAAAAAAAAACTTGACATTAAAAAAATTACTGAGAAAATGTTGATTTTAACAAGTAATATCTCGTTTTTTTCTATATACAATTTTCTTAAAAACATTGTACAAAAAAATAGTTTTTCATAGAAAATACATTTTATGCATAAATTTTATGAAAGCTTAATTCTTTGCCTTTCCATAACCATAACTGTTTTTTTTTTCTAAAAATGTGTGAGTTAGAGGTACTAAAGAACTACGACCTATCGGAAAATAACACAAAATTTTTAGGGTGTTTCAAAATCTTTGAAAACCCTCACTTGGTCGCTTTTCAAGTTTTTACAAAAAGTGTTTTTTTTAGCAGTTATTTAAAAATTTGGAATCACAATAAATTATTTTCATTTCATTCCTTACAATTTATTTAACTTTGCTTAAATTTGTTCGGTTCAGTCCGTCATATACATATTTATTTATTAAATACTAAAAACACTGCCACTTTATTTCGTTTTTGAACTTACGGATTTTGGCCAATTCTAAACTTAGAGGTTTGTAAACCATTTTGAAAATCTTTACAAACTTCCTCTAAATTTGTTCGTATTAATATTTCAGCTCTAATCAGGTCGAATCACATTCGGTTTATTTCTTTAATATAAAGATTGTTTAAAATAGTAATAACTCTTGCACAAAAAGCTTTGCTTACTGTTGTTGAAAATACGAAACATACAACTTTTCTTAAAATCATGAATTCATTCCTTTCAATTTTGGTAAAAAAAAAATAGGACCATATCATTTGACAAATCCCTTGGTATTTGTTTATAAATTTCACGAAGGCTGCAGTAATCGATATATGTATAGTTTATCGTTATCTGTTTCTTCAGATATTTGAAGGTTTTGCGGAAGTTTTTGTAAATCTACCCAAGATATTTTCTTAATGTGAACAAAGTGTGACCACTAGCTACATAAATACCTAAAAAATATATAATTTGATCTTGCAAATATTTTTAAGGTTAAAGCACTTATTTCGAATTGTAAAGTAATCATTTTATTAGAGATTTATTGAATTTTGTTATCATATATTGAATTTAATTTTTCACTTTTTGTTTGACCAAACTGCTGCGAAAAAGAATCAGTAAATATATTTGCCGTGTGGTCACACTATATCAAACACTTTCATAAAAAAATAAAAGGAGATTATTTAAATATTTTTCGTACTAAATTAAAGACACAAATTCACTATTTTTTTTTTAAACATAAATACATATTCAATATTTCTTGAATATTTGTTATTTAAATTAGTTTCACTAAATAATTGCATCAATAAATGAAGTCTTCTTCTTCACATAAAAGTCATTCAGCCTAGGATGACATACTGGGAGAAAAACTAATTGAAGACATGAAGTCTATGTTGCGATTTTTGCAATTTTATGCGATTTATATTTATATACGTTTAACATAGTCTGATGTTTGATTAATTTTTATTTATAGATGGAGTTTGTCTATTTTCAAAATTTAAAATTGCTCATATGTACATATGGAATATTAACTGAAATTTTATACAGATTGAATTTAAAATCAAAGAAAATTTTTTATACATACATAAATAGTATGAATTGATTGTAATTAAAAAATAATTCTTAAACAGTATGATCTGTTTAACTTTTTTTTACTGCAGAAGAAGAATATGTCTAATAGCATTTTTCACTTTTCTGATTTTAGTATCATACAAAAATATTTATTATAAATTTTTAGATAATGCGATTGAATTGGAATTAATTAAAAATTTATGTAAAAAAGGTAAACATTTCCATAAAATTTAACAATATTTGTGAACATGTTCTTATTCTGAATGAAAAAAGTTTGGAAAAAGTCGTGTTCGATTAATAATATGTATTAAAAAACCAATAAGCATTTTTACTGGAATTCAAGTTGATAGCAAGTGTAATTCAAGCCTTGAGTTATAGTGAAGCAATTGAATTACAGTTGTATTACACTTTATTTCAATAGCATTCTCCAGTAAAAAGGAAACATAAATTCAAGCCATATGTTTTTTGTTTGAAAAATATTTAATATTTCAAATATTTTTCATGATTACATTTCCATTCAATTTCAATTATGAATTGTGATAGTAATATAATTTAATAAATAAACATTTAATAATTATATTATTAAATTGTTCAAGCTTGCGTTCTTTTCGCGATTTGTTTTCATTATTTAGCGATTTTTAATTTAAGATATAGCAACACTACTTTTGCGATAACACATGATGCAACAGCTGTTATTTGACGCTGTTTGATCTTGCAAATGAATTGCAAGATCAAATAAAAAAATACCCAAAATGCAGGAAAATATTTGCTGTTTAGTGGTCACACATTGGTCACATTACAAGAATGTTTTCATATTGGCAATTAAATTTGTTTGACCAAATTCAGCTGTTTTCTTGTTTGCAGTGCAAAAATATTTTGTGTTCAAACTAGAAACAAAATATTTGACGCTTAAATAAAAGTACTGAAATTTCATAATTCTTTCAAATGTAAAGCAAAATCTGGTAATATTTTACTTTCTAGAAATGATAGTTGTTGGTTCGACTGGTGGCTGCGACTTATTTTTTTTTTGTTTGTAAATACACAATTCTATAAATAACTCTATTAACAAAACAACTTATGTATTTAAGTACTTACTTTTGGGACATCGCGAACAAAAATAAGTACTTCTTTCAGTAGAATAGTAAGTAGTCTTATCGTCAATTTCCCCTTATTTTTCAGCTTATTTGTAAGTTTTTGCTGGGAAACTAATTCCAATGCGCATTTAACTGGTTGGTTAAGGTAGGGTCACATATGGCAAATATTTGCTCAAAAAAGCGTAACCACTTTTTTTGGCACAAATTTGTTTGACGTGTTTACTCTTACAATTGTTAGGTAAGATCAAACAGCATCAAATAAAAATAAAACTAAATTTTTTGTTGTGAAAGTAAAATAAATTTTTGAAATAAATAAAAGAATTCAAATATATTTTATTCAAATATATTTATTTATAAAACATCAACAAGTACCAGTGATTTTATCTTTTCTTAAGGTAGGATCAGCAATCATGTGAAGGCTTGAGGGGCAACCACGAACCAATAAAAACGTTGAAAATACACCAATATTGATTGTCTTCTAGTGGGACAATTAAAGAAGACAATTCGCGCATTATTAATTTTTTAAATGAATAGAATTAAATGAATGAATATTTATTTATAGCAGCATTTATTTTCGAAAGTAAAAGAAGTTTTCATTGTTGTAATTATTATAATTATAATTTAAAAAAGTGATATGGTGTTAGGGGCAATACAGAAGAAGGCCATCAGTTCTTCTTTTTGTGAGCCACTCTTTGACCCATATACTTCTTTTAACATTTCTTCTTTTCTTTTATTCATTTTTTTCTTCATCAAGTCCACACTCGATAATTAAAGCCGACGGAATTTTATTTTTTTTTTGTTAGTGAACAAATCATATTTTCACAAATAGATTATAATTTGTTATATTTATGTAAACAAAACAAAATTTAACATCTAGCACAACATCTGTTTCCCATAGTTGACGTATTCTAGAACAATCGTGTGATTGGAATGCGGCAATTATTGTCTCTAAACCTTTTTGCGGCAATTTAGAACATCAAATTTATGTAAAACTAGTTGACCGCCCCGGCTTCGCCCGGTAGCATTTACTAATATTAGTTCGTCAAGTTTCTCCAACCCTGCCTGTTCTTATTTATTTGCAAATAAAATATCTAAATTTGTACTGCATACTTTAGTGGCTTTTTTATTACAGTTGACTGGACTTAAAAAAGCCGGTTTTAGTCGTAATTTTTTAATTTGTTTTCTTTACAAACCATCTCCTGAAAATTTCGAATCGAATAAAAAAAAAAATCAGCCAAATCGCTCCAGCCGTTCTCACGAGATGACATTACATACATGGACCATTTCATTTTTATATATATAGATGAGGCAATCATGTGATTGTAGAGAATTCGATTGGGACAATTTCTTTATTGGGCACCAATTCAGCACAATAAAAATTGTATAAAATTACATTGCATATTTTCTTCTTTGCTTTATTTGCGGGACGCGGGATTCAGTTACTAAAAGCGGGACAATCCCGCGAAAATCGGGATATTTGGTAACGCTAGTTGGAATGTACTTTAGAAAACTCTTCTTACCTTTTATACTTAAAATAATAACTTTCAATAACTTTTACAATAAGCTTATTTTCTAAATGATGCGCTGTCCTTATTATTTCGCACAGCTAAAAACAACCTCTCAACAATAATTTGTTATTATCAAAAGCATGTAAATTTAAAAAAAAATTTAACATAATTGGTTTTTGTAATATATTAGCTAAAATTAATCACTGTTATTTATCAGCAATTCTCTCATTTTACTTACATTATCACCAAATAATAATGTACCACATTAGTTAAGGCGACCGGCGGGAAATCAAATTGCTTTTAATTTATAAAATTAAAAATAAATATTGATCATGCTTTTAAAAATTAAGATGACAAAATATGGCAGATTAGGAAAAAAGATGACAGTAAGAGGACACAAATTTTATAGATGACAGCCAGTTGAAATAGATGATTGTCCCCTAAAAAAGAGGACGTATGGTCACTAGACATGCCCTTAAAAAATAGATTTGCTTTGGATGGGTCTTATTTTGTTCGTTAAGTTTATTGAAAATGTTTAAAAAACAGTATTCAAATATGGAATTTTTTTAAGATATCGGAAAAAGTACCATTATTTACCCAATTTTACAACTTTCAATCGATTTCCGGCACGTGTTCTAGTTATCCGATTGCACTTAAATTTTGCAGTAGTTAGTTTTAGCTAATGAACAAAATAAGACCCATCCAAAGCAAATCTATTTTTTAAGGGCATGTCTAATGGTCACCTTACATCAGTGTTGCCAATTTAGCCCTTTTCTGGCTAAATTTAGCCCTTTTCAATCTTGTTTAGCCAAAAAAAAATAATTTAGCTTTTAGCCTTTTTATACCCTTCACCTTCGTGAGAAGGGTATATACGTTTGTCATTCCGTTTGTAATTCCCACAATATAATTTTTCGACCCTATAAAGTATATATATTCTCGATCCTTATAGATAGCGGAATCGATTAAGCCATGTACGTCTGTCTGTTTAAATCAATTTTCTGAAGACCCCAGATATCTTCAGGATCCAAATCTTCAATAATTCTGTCAGACATGCGTTAAAGAAGCTTCCTATTTAAAATCAGAAAAATCGGTCCACAATGGCAGAGATATGAGAAAAAAAACCAGGACAACCTCGATTTTTTGCATATTTTTTTACCTATATCTGGATAAATAAGTCATTAATATAGACAATATGGGTATCTAATGATAGATATTTCAAACGACGTATATAAGACCATAGTAAGTTGGACCTACAATGGGTCCAACTTACTACAGTCGCATACAGGGGTATTGGTTTTGTTTATTATGTAATTATGTGTAATTTGGGTATGTCCCAAACGAAGTCTTATAAATTTTATAAAATCTTTGCGACTTATGTCATGGTTGCCCAGTGACCAAGTAAAAATATTATTTTTATTATAATTAATTGCCTTGTACCAACTATTTGTTAAATTGCAAATATTTAAGTTAAGCCCAGCTGTCTGTTCCTTGGCATAATTCCTAATATCCGAAAAGTGTCTATTATTTGTTCCTATTAACGGTGATTCAATAGCATGTTTGGCAGTATAATCTGCGAGTTCGTTTCCCTTTATTAATGAATGACCAGGTATCCAAATTATAACAAACTTAGGGAATTGTTGTATAAGTGTGTTCCTGATATCTAATGCATAGTAGTTATTATTGTGAATATTAGTAATAGAATGTATTGCTGATAGTGAATCGGTACAAATAGCATATTTGCCTAATTTCTTACAACAGTCAATTGCTTTATAAATAGCTAGTATTTCGGCAGAGAATACCGAGCTATAGATAGGTAACAAGGAAGCATTGATTACTATGTCTTCCTAAGTAATTGCATATGATGTGGTCACTTTCGTTTTAGAGCCATCTGTATATATAAAGGTTCTGTCATGGTATTTGTTCAAAATTTCACTAAATAATAAATTATATTGCCTTATTGATGTGCTGTCCTTCCTATAGAAAGACAAGCTTGAATCAATGCACTCTAAATTTAAATTAATTAAATTATAGGGTTTGGCTATTTTTGTAGGAAGATCATATTCTAAGATATCTTAATCGCTCTGTACAATGATGATTGAACTCTTGGTACTTTCTTAGATTTTAAATAAATTTGAATAATTTTCATCAGCGGAGTATCATGACCAGGACAACCAAAAATATGCTCTAAAAAAAGTGTTTTATGCGCATAAAATATGCACTTATAAACGAAAAATATGCTCTTAAAATATAAATAATATGCACTTAAAAATAGTTGGTTACTGTTTGACTTCAACGTTTTATTAAAAAAATATATAAGAAGTAAAGAAAATATTGAGCTGATTAATTAAAATTGTTTATTATACACACAAAAAAATCCATAGGTTATATTTCTTAAAAATATGGTATAAATTTAACTAAGCGCAAGGGTAGAATGGCATTTGCAAAGTTTCTTATTTAATATAACTAAAATTTTAGATAATTTCATACATACCCTTTTGCACCAAAAATATTTTCAATTGACAATAAAATAAACAAAAAAAACTTCGAAGAAGATACCAAACATCAAATTACTAATTCCAATAGTTATATTAACATAGTTTTTAGGTAAAGTGTATAGTTTGAATTACCTATTGGCATAGATAATAAAACTTAGTTTTTAGTTTTCATATAAAAAGAAATTAACTATGCAAGCTTAGTTAATATAGCCTCGATTATTTTTTTGTGTGTAGGATTAAATTTCGATTGTACTGTCTTTTGCACTACATGAAAATAGTTTGATTCAATTAATTTTATTATAGTTAGCAATAAATTACTGTCTGTTTTCTTAAGAAATGTTCAAACTAAATCTTTCTTTTAGATTTCCGTAGAGTTGATTTGTCTCATCTTTTAAACTGCCTTATACTTCAAACTTTGTTTTTGTAAGTAGTGGCATAATATTTTACTTGCTCAATCCATGTGCCCCATGTTCCGGATGTTCCGGATAAATTTCTCGAAATATTTCTATTCTACATAAAGCTTTAAAAATCACTTTTATATCATTGGAATATGATTAAAAAACTCTATGGAGAACGTGTGTAAGTTGTTGGTAAAAATTGCAATCGATTTGTTTTTAATTCGGCTTCCAAAATTTAAATAGAATTATAAAAAAGCCTTAAAAAAGTGAAGGGCCCATAATCATAGTCAAACACTAAAGTCGGTTCTTTTTAAAAACAACTTTAAAATAAAAACCTGCTTTTTATTAATTTGCAACCATAGTCAAAATTAAAGTATGTTTTAAATTGAACCGACTTTAACCACCGCCACCGCAAATGTAGAAAATGTTTTCATACAATATACAACAAAAAACAGACAAGTGGCAACACTGAACAGCTGACATACCAAATTAAAAATTAAACAAATTAAAAAGTAACCGGGACATCTAAAGAAAGAAAGTTGTTTGTTGTGGAAAAGTGGAAAAGATAAGATTAATATCATAATTACGATATTTTGGTACTAATTTTATAGATAACTGTTTAATAATTGCAAAATCTCTACCAATATCTTGTAACTTGAACATTTTTTACTTTGTGACGAACTTTTTTACTCGGCGAAGAACAGCTGATGCTGTTGTTAAACGAGTTAAAAACAACTTCAGCTAGTTTTATATTTAGAGTCGACTTCAGCGTCAGAAATATACTTTAACTTGTCTATGATAGACCTAAAGTCCACTCTTAAGTAAAGTCGAGTTTAATTCTCTTAAAATGTACTTTATTTTTGACTATGATTATGGGCCAATGATTTTAATAATTGTGTGAAACTAAGCTCATTTAAGTCAACGAAAATTCATTTAAGATAAGTCGATTATGGATACTCTCATTTTTTCTTTAAGTATCCTAGTAGCCTAACAAAATAGTAAAATATAGAAATAAAAAATTACAATACAAACAATAAAATTGTATTAAGAAAACAAACTAATGAAAAACAAGTAAGAGAGCTATATTCTGCTGTGCCGAATTTTATTTACCCTTCACCAAAATATACTTTAAAATAAAAATTTTAAATATTTTTAGGTAAACAAAATTTAATTTTTTCTTCCAGTTGTTTTTTAAAATTTTTTTTAAATTTTAAAATTTTCATGGTGAAGGGTATAAAAAGAAAATATGCAACAAAAATATGCAGTTATGAGTCAATGCTAAAATATGCAGTAAAGAGCAAAATATGCAAAAATATGCACTAACAAATCGATGCCAAAATTCTTAAAATTGTCTGAAACGGATAAATAACTAACTCATATGTTTATACGACGCACAGCAAAAAATATGATATTGCATATTTTTGGTTGCCCTGATCATGACAAAACATTATTGATTTAATTCGTTTTTTTAATTCAAGTTCATACAAGTCTAAATCAAGAATATTAGCTTCAAATAATATATTGTTAATGGGAGTTGTTCGAAGAGCACCAAGAGCAGAACGAACGTTTGAGTTTATTATTGTTCTAATCTTTTTCAAAGATGTTTTTGCTGACTTCCCATATATGAATAATCCGTATCTAATTTTGGATATGATCAAGGCTTTTAGTGCGTTAAGAATTATAATAGTACTAGTGTTAAATTTTAATGTATATTTGTACGTTTTATTAAGTCCCTAACTAACTACGTTCGCAATATGTGTATTCCATCTGAGGTTTTTGTTAAAAGTTACACCTAATATCCTTAGTTCATCGGTCTGTTTGAGTTGTATATCACCTGCATTTTTATTGCAGGTGCAATTGTGCGTTCTACATATGTGTAGGTATTGACATTTATTATTCGATAAAACTGCACCTGATTCTTCACACCATTGTAGAATATCTTTAATTATATTGCTGATATTGATATTTGAATTTCTTTTTTTGTTTGATTTTATTGCTATGTTGAAATCGTCAGCATAAGCACAATAGCTGATGTTTTTGTGTATAGATATTATATTAGCTAGCTTATTATATGCTGTAAGGAAAAGTATAACGGACATTGGGGAGCCTTGTGGTATCCCATTATATAAATTAAACGAAAGGGAATATTTTTTCCCAATGAATTTTCTATTCGTCATAAAATTGATCACGTATGAATTTTCTATTCGTCATAAAATTGATCACGTAGTTAATAATTTTGGGACCAAACTTCCATAAAATAAGTTGCTCAATAACCGTGTGAATTCCTACTTTGTCATATGCCTTTTCGAAGTCAAGTGAAACTAGTGTAAGGTGGTTTCTAGTACATATGCTGCTGGCAGCCAAATGTTTTATGAACATAAGTGCGTCTGCAGTAGATTTACCCTTCATAAAACCCATCTGATTGCAATTTAGAAGATTATTGGAGGATATTAAATTCTATTTGAAATAATTCTATCCAAGATTTTTCCAACACAAGAATTTAGTGAAATTGGTCGATAAGATTTTGTCATGGTTTGGTCACTATTTGGTTTCAAAATGGGAATGACTAAAGATGTTTTGTATTGTTGAAGGATATGTGTATAAATAATCTTAAAATTCTATTCTTTATAACATTCGGAGAATTTTTATTCATATTATAAGATATTTGGTCTAGACCTGGGGATTTTCCCTTGAGTCTGTGTAGACAAGAAAGAAATTCGTTATTATTTATATCTTGTTCAATAAGTTGTGCACCTCTGCTAGGGTTAATATTTATCAGATTATTTTTGAACTTAGATTTACTGGTTTGATTAGCAATATCAAATTGATTGGTTAGTCTGTTATATGAAGGAGCAGCACTTTGTATACAGTGGATATTAAATGACGTTTTATAGCCACAAAAACGTCTGATGTTATTCCACATTTTTTTAGGAGAAGTATTAGGATTAATTTCAGAAGTAAAATTATACAGTGATTCTCGTTTAGCAGCCTTAATTTCCTTTTTAAACAAAGCATTTGCTCTTTTATATCTCACCATATTATCATTGTTGATATCTCTTCTAAATATGTACCATAGCCTGTTCTTCTCTCTTTTTAGAAAAGATAGTTGCTGGTTCCACCATGGAACAGTATTTGGTTTAGTATGTGGTTTTGATTGGGGGATAGACTCATTTGCTGATTGAATGATAATTTTCCTTAAATTTGCAGCTTCTTTATTGGTATTGGATTGAATCGGTCTATTGGTTTCGTGAAATAAGCATTTATTATGGTAAATGTCCCAGTTTGTTATATCCGTTTTAAAGCGAGGTTTAATTGATTGATTGGGATCATAATTGTTTTTAAATAAAGATAAAATAATTGGGAAATGATCACTTCCCCATAAATCTTTTTCTATATACCAACTAGAATGAACAAGGAGTTCAGGAGAACAGACAGATAAGTCTAGGTATTTTTGGTAGAGAAATGTGTAGGAGATTTGTCATTTAATAATATAAAGTTATAATTAGTTATAAATTTGTCTATAATAGTTCCTCTTTTGTTATTTCTACTGGAACCCCAATTTCGATGCCAGCTATTAAAATCACCTGTAATTATAGTAGGAATATGGGAATTGCCAATAACATTCTGAAGGTTGTTGTAATTAAAAGTTACATTCGGTGAAATATAAGCTGATATAATATTAAATTTAATTTTTTTAGAATGAATTTCCAAACAAAAAGCTTCAAAGTCGTTGTTTATTGGTATATGTTTATGGTGAATGGAGTTGTGTATCAAAAGAGATACACCACCGTATGCATTTGAGTTATTATAGTTATAAATGGTAAAGTTTATCGGTACAGGAATATTAATATTTTTAGTAATGTGTGATTCTTGAATTGAAATAAGTTTAATATTATGTTTTTTTAACAAGAGTTTGTAATTTATTATAATTCACAATATATCCTCTAATGTTCCACTGTAAAATATTTAATGATAACATGATGACTTAAAATTACAAGAGAATGAAATATACAATTGTGTGAATAAAATTAAAGTTATTGTGAAATTAAAATTAAAGCAGAAGATGAGCAAAGAAAAATAAGAGAGTACAAAATACTCTTATTTTTCTTTCTTTCAATACATCGGGCGATGCTTCCCAGATAATACATACTGTAAATATTACATTATATTACTCATTATCTTGTGACATTGGCCCATAATCATAGTCAAAAATAAAGTACATTTTAAGAGAATTAAACTCGACTTTACTTAACAGTGGACTTTAGGTCTATCATAGACAAGTTAAAGTATACTTCTGACGCTGAAGTCGACTCTAAATATAAAACTAGCTGAAGTTGTTTTTAACTCGTTTAACAACAGCATCAGCTGTTCTTCGCCGAGTAAAAAAGTTCGTCACAAAGTAAACAAATTTTAAGTTACAAGATATTGGTAGAGATTTTGCAATTATTGAAAAGTTATCAATAAAATTAGTACCAAAATATCGTAATTATGATATTAATCTTATCTTTTCCATTTTTCCACAACAAACCACTTTCTTTCTTTAGATGTCCCTGTTACTTTTATTGTTTACGTTTTTTGGATTTTTTTAATGTTGTGTGTCAGATGTTCAGCGTTGCCACTTGTCTGTTTTTTGTTGTATATTGTATGAAAACATTTTCTACATTTGCGTTGGCACCCAGTTAAAGTCGGTTCAATTTAAAACATAATTTTGACTATGGTTGCAAATTAATAAAAAGCAGGTTTTTATTTTAAAGTTGTTTTAAAAAGCACCGACTTTAGTGTTTGACTATGATTATGGGCCATTGAGTCTATTGATTCAATGTCATCAATGTTGATTTTAGATTTAGGTTGTTTTGGTTTGTTTCCTATATTTTTATTGTTAATTTGTTTCTATTGGAGGTATTTCTAGGTTGAAGGGTAACAGTTTTTGATTTTGGGGAGAGTTGTTTTGATTCAATGTTGGAGCATGTTGGTGTTTCAATATCATTGTATTTCACTTTTTCTCTCGGTGTTAGATTAATGGTGTTTTCTTTTCTGACACAAAATGTTGCCTATATATTGTGTACCATTTATTAAATGTTACCCATACCCTCATAATGTGTTGCATTTTTAACGATCACAATAGAACAAAATCATTACCATTTATGCAATTTTCTTTTATGTAGCTACTAAATATTAAAAAACTATACTTTTTGCTTACAAAAAAAGTGGTGTATTTCTAACCCTTTGATAAAATTGAGGGTGAAACATGTAGCAGGGTTTTAGGGTAACATTATTAGAAAAGAACATGACCAAACTACATTTTTTTCAGAAAAGAACACAAAGAAAGGTAAAAGGCAGAATAAATGCAGCATTTAAGCCAGAAAAGAAAACACCATAAGAGTATTGAAGTTGTTGTTAATTGATGAGGATACTGAGTTAACAGATGTAGTTAATTTCGTTACAGAAGAGAATGTAGCTTGACCATTTTGGCGACGTAGTTTGTATGTTTCAACAGCTTTCTTTTTATCTACTTTTTCCAAAGAGACGATGCACATTGGGTTGAATCGCATCCAAAGTGACGCTTAACTCAGGCAATAATGTTAGATTTTTTCTATATATTTTTTTTTAAAGATTATGCCTTATTAAGTAAAAAAAATAGAAAAAATTTGAAATAAAAAATTTTATAAAAAAAAATTTCCCAAAAGAAAAAATGTTCAAGTCCATTGAAAAAAATTTTAAAACTGATGTCTTCCGATCGGGACGAAATTTGCACCTTTTTTGCAAATTTGATAGTCCTATCGGATAGTAATTTAGTCACAATTTTTCAACAAGATCGGTCATGAACTCTCTGAGTTAGAGGGATTCCAAATTTGACACTTTGACCAAACAGGTGTTTTTTCTCATCCCGAGTTACCTCACTTTGAGGCCTTGAGGCTTCGGCGCGTATTAGTGATTTAACTCCAAATTCAAAACTTAAACTCAGCTATACCTCCTCTATAGCCATGGGTAATTTTATTAAAATCGGACGATACGTTTAGAATTTACAGATTTATTTTCATTTTTTTCATTTATTTCCAGTTTTTCATTTTCGTCACAGTGCAGCTCGAGTCTTTTAATAAAATCTTAATTTAAAGAAAAGCGCGCAAAAATGCGCAACATTTTTTTTGTTCAAATAAAAGCCTAAATGTTGTACTTTTTTTATTATATAATTTAAAAACAAACAACTACAAACATATTTAGTTATTATCCATCAAAAATTAAAAATACTCTAAATTTGGAACATTTAGAAAATAAAAATACTTTAAAAAAAAATCTAAATAAAAGATTCTTATTCATATACTCAAATATCTGAAGTTAATGGTTCCATCATAAAAAGTTAGCTTTTAAATGTTTTAAACAAAAAAAAATATTTTAATTGTGTTTAATTTAAATTTTTATTACTTTATCTAAAAATACGAAAAATTTTTCCACTTTGACAGAATACTGCAGAAAAAGTATGCAACCTAGAATAACGATTTTAGCTATTAGTGATGTAGAATTTTGTCTACTTTTAACCTGTACCAAATTTAATAAATAAATATTAATTCTAAAAAATCAATTAAGCGCCACTTTGACCATGATTCAACCCAACGTGCGATGGCTTGAATTTCTTTTTCTCTTAAGAATACAGGGCATTTTTTGTCAAATGCGTTGTGTTTGTTGTCTTCGTTGTTGTTGTTTATGCAATTAACACATGTTATCGGATTATTGATAGTTTCGTCTTCTTCTTCAAAATGAAAAACAAGAGCGCAGTTTGGGCAGACTTTATTGTTGGTACATGAATTTGTTGTGTGTCCAAATCGGAGACACTTACGGCATCTTAATGGATAAGGGACGTACGGGCGTAATTTAACTTTTCATAACCAACGTTTAAATGTTCTGGCAAATTAAGAGTGGCTAGGGTAATGATTATAATTCAATTTTCAATGAGATCTTTTCCAGTTTTCCTTAATATTTTTCTCGCTTCAGAAACATTTTGGCTTTTTAGTTCATTAAGAAATTCATTTTCATCCATTCCTCTTAAGTCGTTTGAGTAGATTACACCTTTTGAAAAGTTGAGACTATTGTGTTCGCGTACATCTACTTGTATAGTCGGAGATAGGGAAGTGAGTGTTATAAGTTTTCGCTATCACATATGCAGTCAATTACTTTTTTGATAAGAAAGGGTGAAACGTTTGTTAAGGTTTGATTGTTTTCATTTTTAGAATCATTTTTGTTTACACTATTTTGAATTCTATTCATAAGAAGGTACTTTGGGCCAATAGTAGAAATTGTTAATTTTTTACTTTTATCGGTAGTGAATGTTGATTTTTGGCACTCAACCGAACCGGAGGATCACTCAACTTTCTCATCTCCATATATTCTAGTTTACTAATTATTTGTCCACTATATATATTTTTTGTATAGTATATATGTAGGTAAATATAAGAGAGTTAACTAATTAACACAATTAGCACGAAAATTTGTATACCAATTTGAGAAATCAAAATCGATCGCACAAAGAACACGTTTGCACGTGTTCACTGACAAATTGATACTGATAATTGTAATGAATTTTAAAATTGTTTGAAAACGGAAAGAATCGCTTTTTACAACATATTAAAAATGATAAATATCTTTAAAAACTAATTTACAAAACTATTTTGTACTTTAAAAAGAAAAAATATAATATTGTAACTTTATATATTATTTTATATATTAAAAAGTCAACTGTTTTTTTAATATATTACAATGAAAGTTGAAGGATACAACTGTATTTTTTGGCGAAATTGTAGTGAAAATGATGCAAGATCAATTTCTTGCAAAAAGTGAAAATTGATAAATTTGAAGTTGATTCTCTTTAGAGGAACCAGTGTGATATATGTAAATACATATAAATAACTAATCATCTAAAAGGCATTTTACTAGTAAAAATATTTGAATATTTATTTCTGAAATAGCAGATATTTACGTACATTTGAAATGAATTTACTCTGGCCACTATGCAAAAATAATCATAATTATTGCTATGATCTCATATTTTAATTGTTTTTTTAATTAATACCTTAAAATTTTATGAATTTAATAAATTGTTGTTTTTGTAAAAGCGTACTGATTTTTCTTTAATTGTACTGCTGTTTTGACCTGGCTACCCTAAGTTGATCTTATATGGGAGCTATGGTCAAATATGGACCGATATTCATTTTGTATCCACGATCGGATGATTACTGGATACAAATTACTGATCTGTGTATAATTTTATTTTTGTCGTTTCCAGGTATGGGATGGTCTTCCTATTCGTCGACTGCCTTGCGGATTCCAGTCCATGGCTTGCATTGCAATATCTGTCGATGGTTTCCGCAATGTATGTCCAATCCAAAACCATTTACGTTTCCGAATTTCCAGATGGATCGGTTGTTGTCTGGTTTCTGACCATAGCTCGTTATTCGAAATTGTTCTGGGCCAATATACATATATGTAAGATCTTCCTTAAGCATTTTTTTACAAAAACTTATATGGCTTGTATGTCACGTGATGTTGCATTCCACTTTTCGCATCCATACAACAATATGGATTTTACTTTTGAGTTGAACAGAATTAGCTTTGTACGTCTTGATATGTACGATGAATTCCACACCGGCTTAAGTTGTCCAAATGCTTGCCTTGGTTATGCGGCTTGAGATGTCAGCCTTAGAACCACCAGTTTTATCCAGTTAACAGAATGAATCTACCTCATCAAGCTATTGATTCTTCATGGAAAGTCTTTGATCATTATTAGAGTTTATTTTCATTGTTTTAGTTTTGCCAATGCTAATTTTCAGAGTGTGATGCAGTTTCTTGGACTACTGATAACTTAGTCTGCATGTCTAAAAATTTTTTTAATCACCGTGAACTTTAAGCTATTTTTTTATAAAATAATATTTTTACTGAAATTTTTTGTGTATTACTCTTTTAAATACATTGCATTTAATATTGTTTTTATATTTTCGAAATAAAAAGTGAAGAGATTTTTTCAAACGCACCTTTTTTTATTGATATCAATTTGATACTTTGCGACTGGTCTCGTTTTAAAATGATTGCGACTAACGGAGGGTTAATGTGTCAAATGCCTTTTCGAAATCTATGAAAGTGAGGTAAAGAGGTGATTCCATTCGACAGGCTGCTCTACGATCACTCTCAGTCTATTTACATGGTCGACACAGGATTTGTGGGCGCGGAAACCGGCTTGTTCCTTACTATGCTCAGGAAGAAGAGCAGTTGATAGACTTTTGGTTTTCCTGAGGGTTTTGTACTTCCGGCAGCAGCTTGAACCACTTTAGCGATATTGTTGATCCAATTTCGTTTATCACGCCGAGCATTTCATTTTACTTCACGATTGAGGCGATTTTGCAACTGCTGTTGCAATATTTTGGTCAAGCGCGTTCTGCTAGACTTGATTGCAGCCTTAGCTTCCTTTCTCTCCAATACTAGTCTCCAAGTTTCATCGTTAAACCACTCTTTACGAGAATTTTTCCTATTTTTAGTGATCTATTCGTTCCCAGTATGATGAGGTTGTTCACATTCCTCACTTTCCAATTGTGATGCACTAAATTTTATCAAATAATCCACTATAATAAACCATTACTCAATATGATATAACTAGCATAACCCGGTGCACTTCGCTACCCCTACCCTAGTAAAATTAAAAAATGTGAATGATTTCTGATACAAACTAATTACGTACAATGGTACGAAAATAACACATGCAAAATATAACTAACTAATTTGGTATGGGAGATACCACTCCACTGTTCTGATCCCACCCATTTTTAAATCTTTTGTGTAAAAAATAACTCATATCAAGCTTTACTTTAACTTTCCTCTATAAGGGAGGGGTCATTCCTACTACGCCGATCACGCTTAGCTAAACTTCGTACAGGGATCAGGAATAAATTCCGTTTTAGCTAACCTCTGTAGAATGATAATAAATTGATTGATACAGAGTTTAAATACTTTTAGAATTATAGTTCTCGAGATATTCAAAATTAATTTTTTACATTGTGCCACGACAACTACTGCAATCCCGACCATTTTCAGACAATCTCTGTAAAATGGTGATGAGAGCTATGCAGACAAAGTTTGAATAACCTTGCAATTATTACTTTGTATGGAAGGTGACTCACCTTCTTTTCCGGACCCTACCCAGATATTCGAAATCAATATTTACTCTGTATGGGAGGCGCTACGCCCTCTAATCTAATTCCGTCTATATTCTGATAAACTCCGCACAGTAATAAGAAATTAATTCGTAAAAACTTTAAACACTTTTACAATTATAGTTCTACAGATATTCGAAATTAATTATTTACTTTGTATAGGGCCACGCCCACTATTCCAATCCCGAACAATTTCAGCGAAACTATGCAAAATTATAAAAGACTATGTTTGGAGAATTTTGCAATTATAGTTCACAAAATATTTATAAATAGCTATTTAATTTGTATGGGAGGTGACTCACCATTTGTTCCAACCCCTCCCATATGCATAAACAGTTTTTAAATTTGTCAAAGGTTTATAAAACAAATTTTGAATGGAAATTTTGTTTTATAAACCTTTGATAAATTTAAAAATTGTTTATGCATATGGGAGTTAGAAAAAAAAACACCTTCAAAATATAGTTTTTTAATTGACTTTGAATTACTAAAGTCTTCTTCTTTGTTTTCTATAACAACTCTTACTTAAAACAGAGCGAAATCAATACTGTTTATTTGTTCCTCTTATTTATTTACAACAACAAATTGGACAAACACACATTGCTTTGTTTACATTTTAGCTTAAGGTTCACATGTACACGTTTTTGCATATGTGTTAGTAACATCTTTAAACGCTTATAACTTCTAAAAAACTGAACCGATTTCAATAAAATATATATTCTGCACTTCTGTGAATAAATCCCTTTAAAATGGTTTATTTCTTGCCCAAATTGAATGTATAATGTGAGCGTAAAAGGGGTCTAAAGAAATCGACTTGCCTATTAATATTATGATATACTCGACCAATTACATAAGTATACTTTAAAATTATAACCAATATCAAATATCACATAATTTGTAAGTTGATGTTGTGTTTATGCTTAAGGAAAAAGTATGAATGTGTTTAGGTGTGCATTAGAATTAAGAAAAATTCCTATATCCTAGGTGATTGTCTGCGGCTTGAGTGAATATTTTCCTTGTTTCTTCCCAGCTTAGGTCAGAGTTATTGACACTGAGTTGCAGAGATGATTTCAATGAACCAGTGAAGGAGGTTGCAACTGTTGGATCTTTGAGTCTTTCAACATCATACCTTCTTTGCGACACTTAGTTATTGTTTCCAATAGTAGTAATTTTCAAGCGGATCGTTGCGAGTACCATATGATGATCACTTGCGATATCGGCTCCTCTTTTGTTTCGCACATCTAAAAGCGAACCTCGATTTGGTTCTCAGTTTTGCCGTCAGGTGATACCCAAGTCACTTTATGCACCCTTGGATGGGGAAACAGCGTGCCACCAATAACGAGTTTGTTTGTGGTGTATGTTTCCAATAGCAATTCAGTTGCTAGTCAATAGCTAATATTGACTGCTCCAACTTGTGTGTTAAAGTCACCCATCATCAGCGTTGCCGCTTTGGTCCAATTGGACCAAAATTGGTAGTTTGAAGTTAACAAATTGACTTTTGGTAGTTTGGTTGGTTTGTTCCGATATTTGTCGTTATTTGGTAGGCTACGATATTTCTGAATACATAAGTATTTTTAAGAACAAAATAATTAAAATAATAACGAAAAAACTACTTATGTTAAGCCAAAATAATAAAACTACATATTTGCAAAATATGAAGATAGCATTTTCTTAAATATTTAGTTTAGTCAGGTAAATGTGTATTTATTTAGTAGTGTTAAGTTCAAAAAATGCCAAAGGGCTCTCAAAACTTTTATTTTCTAATAATATGTGTTAAACACTGCTTCAATATTTCTGTTTCATCTGACACTTTAAATGTCCAATTATGGAAATTAGGACACGTAATTTATTTCTATATGAAACTTATTTGTGTTGAATTTTTTCGGGATACCAACACTTTTAGGAGTTTTATGCTCGTTTAAGTAATTTTCGGAAGAGGGCCTTATATGAAAGCTATGATCAATTATGAATATAATTTTTTGGTGTACGGAAGGACATCGTTAAATCGACTCAAAAATAAAATCTCGAAAACTGAACGATTTTAACATATTTATGATTGTAGTGTTATTTACTTTCTTCCTCTGGATAATTTTATAGCAGCAATAATATAATTATATAGTTAACTATTAATTTTGAAACGAATCCATATAGCATTTCTCAAATATTTTAAATTTGGTAGGTTTTGGTAGGCTTTGGTAGTTTTTAATTAGAAATTTGGTAGGAAAAATATTTTATGAGTGGCAACGCTGCCCATCATTATCACAATATCACCTCGGTATTTCGGATGTTTCTGTTGGTGCGTAGCATTGTATGTATGTCAGAATATGGCTTCAAGTCGATAATGGCTTTACGTCATTTAGATATGAGGAACAGCCTACTCATCTAATGTTTAAAAATTGCAAAGATAGCAGTCAGCACTGTTAAGGACAATAACAGGTGCCCCATGGAACATTCGTCATTTGAGGGTTATAGAGCACAGAGACAATGGATCTGACTAGATAACCAATTTATCGAGCAGCGGCAACAGCATCTTTAGTTTTAGTTTAAGAAAAGATTTCAATACTTATTGTAAATTTCTAAAACGAAATATTCAATAAATAAAGATAAAATGAAAAAAAAACAAGTAAGAGAGCTATATTCGGCTGTGCCGAATCTTATATACCCTTCACCAAATTATACTTCAAAATACAAATTTTAAATATTTTTGGGTAAACAAAATTAATTTTTTTCCAAAGTTGTATTTTTCATTTTTTGGAAAAAATTATTTTTTTTTAAATTTTAAAAATTTTTTTGGGTGAAAAAATAAATTCTTGTTTAAATTTTTTTAAACCAGTTGCAAAGGTCTTTGAAATATCTCTCATTAGATATCCATATTGTCTATATAAATGACTTAGTAATTCAGATATAGGTCAAAAATCGATGTTGCCCTGGTGTTTTCCTCATATCTCAGCCATTTGTGGACCGATTTTGCTGATTTTAAATAGAAAACTTCTCGAAAGCATGTCTGACAGAATAATTGAAGATCTGGATACCGAAGATATCTGGGGTCTTCAGAAAATTGATTTCAACAGACAGACGGACAGACAGACATGGCTAAATCAATTTTTTTTAATACTCTAGAATCTAGAGTATAGATCAAGGCGAATTCATACAAGGTGGTATCAGTTCTACAAAAACAACAATTGGTCCAAAAAAAACCATAATAATTATAATAATAATTAATATAGTATATATAGTATATATAATTGAATAGTGAAACAATAACAATTATATAAACAATAAACATTTTGTTAATAAGATTAGAATATGTAGATATTTAAATATAAAAACAAGCTTTAACAATGGTTAGAACCAAAAAGCTAAAAAAAAGTTATCAGCTGTTTGACTGACTCCACCTTGTATAAATTCGCCTTGGTATAGATGTATTGAATTTCACCAGTGCAAGATTTTACTAAATTGATTTCGTAGTACTTTTTGTAATTTTTAGCAGATATTTAACAAATAAAACATCAATATTCGCACTTGCTTTAAAGGTTGGTTGACTTGCTATGCTAACGAAGTATCGGATTAAAAAGCTACAATAATATAAAATGATTTTGTTCAAATATTTATTGTTTAAATTTTTACAGAATCCCCGCGGTTTGCATCAATAGTTCGGCTCTTCTGCTAGTTTTCTTCTTCTTGAAGTTATTATAAAAAAATATATAATAATCTTGTGTAAAGTCTAGGGTAGAAATTTATGTCCCTCATCATGTTTGGCGATTTACATTTAAGGTATAATAAAATTTAACACTACAATAAATCATAATTTACAACCCCTTAAAAGCAAAATTGTATTTTACCCATTTTTTCGTTGATTGTTTCATACGCAAACCGAACAACGACGCTATTTCAACTTCCTAAGGGTTGTAAACAAATGTCAAAAGTCTCAAGAACTTTGTAACAAGTTATTGTTGTTTTTGTTGATGATGTATGTCAAGTGTAAACATCATAATAATCGAGAAAAATATAAATTTCAATAGTTTGTTACGCTTCGACTTTATAATGAATTTACAAATAAAAGCATAAAGCGGTACAAAATTAAATGAAAAAAAAGCAAACACTCTCTGCACCATGGTACACTTCCTACGTACCAATGAGTTCCACTTGAAATGTGTACATCATCAAAACGTTTACAGTTTCCAAATTACGTTTATCAAACGTTCAACTCCTGCTGCTGCTGATATTTGGATGTGGAGATGAGATGAGGCAAAAATCCAACATTTATGCTGCAATCATGTTTGAAGTGTTTAAAATTTCTATGAGTTTGTCAACAACTATTGTTAATATTATTACAAAGATTTATTGCTGCAAAATTAAAAAAATATTTACTGCAAAACCATGTAGCAATAGCTACTCAGTTTGTTAAATAAATTAAAAACGCTATTCAATCTATCTTAAAAATATGGAAACTAAATACATATACGACTCTTAGTTTTTGACTCAACATATGGGCGCAAGAACATTTGCCACAATACCGACTTGAGTTCGAGTAAAGGAACGTTGTCCTGTCCAAATTAGATAAAAATGTTGTGTTCAATTTTTGGATTTGTGAGAAGCTGTCTGAAATGTGTAAAAATAGTTGAAAAGATAAAAAAAAACTTATATTTGAATAATAATTTTTATTCATATGGGTTTGGGGTAGAGTATCCAAAAAACCAATGAATTTCAAAACCGCGGTTTCGGTTTTAAAAAATTGAAAACCAATCGGTTGATAGGAAATGATCATTCCCACGACAGCCGGTCCTACGCACCGGAATGACCCGAGTTCACTCGGCCAAGGGCTGTCAACTCAGCAAACACTGCTGCTACAACAACAACATAGGAAATGCTATACAAATTTAAAATTCAAACTTGACGGGTGTGTAAGAGGATAAAGGAAAATTGTTACCCATTCCTTTGATATATTAAATTAGTTAGCTTATATACATTAAAGTTGGTAAGTGGTATTATGATACTAAAAAAGGAGAACTAAACCTAATTAAGGAGTACTTTTTCGTTCTTCAAAATGGTAATTTTTTAATTGTCTATAATATGCTAATATCAGGAAATTACTTTGATTTCAAAAATCAAGCGTGGAAAATTGATACTTTTTCTTTTATTGGATATTTGAAAATATTCTAAGACTTTGTTACAAAAATGTTGCATTATGTTTTTATTAAATTAAATAAATAATCAGGTCAGGAATTACTCGTAAGATCAATAATTTTAAATGAGTCTGTGTCATTCTTCTTCAAAAGATTTCCTTGCCTAGCCTGATATATTATTTTAAGCAGTCATTGTAATACAATTTAAAAAATTTAAACAAATCTTAAGATATTTTTATATCGATTTGTTTTTAGAGAAATTATTTTGTTTTTCATTTCTAAATTTTTAATTTTTCTGCTGAAAATAGATCAAAAAAGTTATTCCAATTGTAACTCTAGCGTAAAAAAATCCCTCGTACGCATATTTTGATTCAGAAAAAACTATTTCTTAAACCGTTTTAATTCAAATATTTATCACATATTGAACTGTTTCCAATTATTTCATAATTGAATCAAGTATTCATGTGCTCAAAAACAAAATTTTTTAATATTTTCTATTGAATTTTGAGTTTTGAATTTTATAATTTTGACAATTGAATATACAATTTTCGTTATTGGTTGAACTTTAAATACAAAAATTATTGAATAGATAATTTTCGTAATTGAAAAAACAAAAAATAACAAAAATGTGTTTTCAATTACGAAAATTATCTATTTAATAATTTTTGTATTTAAATTTCAACCAATAACGAAAATTGTATATTCAATTGTCAAAATTATCAAATTCAAAACTCAAAATCAAGGTGTATTAATAAGGTGAAGTTACGAACACAGCTGATTTTTATTTATTTGTTTATGTTGAGTTTGAGATTGTCAAACTTTCTTTACTTTTTTTGTTGTCATTAAAAAAAATAATTGAAACAGAAAATATTGAAAAGTTTTCAATTTTGTAAATTTTAGTCTAAACAAAGAATTGTGTAAGAAAAATTAAAGAAAACACATTAAACAATAAAATGAGGTGAGTAGCAGTGAAATTTAATCCTCAAAAGTCCAATGGATGACCAAAATAACATCATTTTGTTTGTTTGCTTGGTTTTACAGTTTTCATGTGCAACAACATATTTTGACATTCTCAGTCGTTTGACAATAAAAAAATATTGTCTTTGTTGTATTTGTTGCCGAGACGCTCTCACCTGATTAATACGCCTTGCTCAAAATTCAATACAAAATATCAGAAAATTTTGTTTTTGAGCACATGAATACTTGATTCAATTATGAAATAATTGGAAACAGTTCAATATGTGATAAATATTTGAATTCAAACGGTTTAAGAAATAGTTTATTCTGTGTACATAATTTTCAAAATATTTAATCGTCCTATTCCATCTGATTCCTACTTATTTTAATTTAGCTAGGTTCATTATTATAAACTATTCAATACTACCATTAGTATTAGTATTGAATAGTTTATCATCAAAACGGGGTCCCTTCGACTCTACTTGATTGTTCGCACGTAGTGAACTACCACGTAAACCAACCATTAGAATAATGAAAAATTACAATAAAGTTCCCACTTGTAGATTTCCTATCGCCAATGTCCATATACGATTTTTTTTCGCTTTTTGGTTCTAACAACTGTCAAAGCTTGTTTTTATATTTAAATATCTATATTAGAGTTCGTTTGTGACCAGGTCACTTCATTTGTTTTTCGGGTATATTCATTTTTCTGAAGGTTTTTGCGTAAATAAAAATAATGTCGTCCTTTTTTTTGAAAATTTTCACTCCTTGTGGTGGTTCAACGCACCTAAAGACGCGGATTTTGAGCACATTTTTCTTGAGAGCAAAAACGGTTGAATATATTTCAAATCTGATTTCAAAAATGAATTCCGCATCAAAAATTAATACAATTGATGTGTTTTGTTAAAAAATGTTTAGAAATTTTTGTATTAGTTTGCCTTAGCAAAACATTTTTAAAGCCACATAACTTTATAACGGGTTGTCATAGAAAGGAAATATTGATACCGTTTTCATAAGCTTAAAATGTCTTTTCATCATGATTGTTTAAAAAATCGAAAATCCCTTTTATAATTTTGTTTATGAGATTTGCGCCCCCTGTTGTGGGTTTAGTGGAGCTATTTTTATGGATTCAAAAAACATCAATTGTATTAATTTTTGATGCAGAATCCTTTGGTGAAATCAGATATGCAATATATTTAACCGTTTTTGTTCTACAAAAAAATTTGCTCAAAATCCGCGTCTTTAGGTGCGTTGAACCACCACAAGGATTGAAAATTTTCAAAAAAAAGGACGACATTATTTTTATTTACGCAAAAACCTTCAGAAAAATGATCTCTAATCTACATATTCTAAGCTTATTAATAAAATATTTATTGTTTGTGACTCGCTTACGACCATAAAGCTTAATTTCGTATTTTTAGGTCAATTGCTATAGAAAATTCAGAAATTATCATTAGAATAAAGAAAAAGTACTACCATTAGAATGCATTTTTACCATGCATTTTTAAAAACAATCAAACTTTTAATCACTCAGCTCCATATATGCTAAATTTCATATACAGGTAGGCCTCCATTTACGCGGTTTGTTAGGAACGAGGTTCTAATTTAGGACGAAATGCTTTTGTGGGGCCAATAATTTTTTATTTCTCGTAAAACAATACATCAGTTGCATAACAAAAAAATATATTGGGACCTAAAAATCGCGTTAAATCGAACACATATGTACATACATATACATATATCGTCACCTTAAATGCAAATGGACGTAACTACACAATAATTTAAAATCGAGTTATTTTATTGATTATGGTTCTTTTTATCAATCTACATGACCACGCATCAAAAATTACAATCATTAAAGAAATTCAAACGCAAAAAATTGCCAAGAATACTCTATTATTATTGATTTTATAGCGTGTTTTGCTTCTCCTGTAAAAACACTAAAAGTGTAGTTAGTCTGTTAGCATTTAATGTGACGATATATACTTTTTAAGTAAACTAATTTCATTTTTACTTTTAAAAACTTGAAACAAAAAGGAAAAAAATTCAATTAAAAAAACATAGAGATCAAAACATAACAAAAAATTTATAAAAATAAACAAAGCAATTAAAAATAATAAAAAAGTGCATTTAGTTTTCAAAAACGAAATCTGTTATTCGCTTCCGTTTTTTCCGTTTCTTGTTGTTTGTTGTCGCGTTATATAAAAATCGTGTAAAAAAAATTGCAGTTAGAATAAAGAAAAAGTTCCATAATTACACTACTTGTAGATTCGGGTCCATATAAATTTAGTATGTTTTTAAGTTCATTGGTGATGAAAAAAGAAAAAGTACCATTCGAATAAATAAAAAGTACCACTTTGAATTCACACCCACAGAGAGTAAGAATTATAGAAAATTCAAAAAAGTAACCATGAGAATAAAGAAAAAGTACCATGAAGTATGCTCTTGAATTTTCACTCACTTGGGACCATATACGCTTAATTTCATATTTCTATATCCATTATTACAGAAAATTAAAAAAGTACCATTAGAATATAGAAAAAGTACCAAAACCCACACTAGTGGTTTCCCACTCACTAGGTTCCATATAAGCCTTATTTCATGTTTCTAGGTTCATTGTGAAGAAAAAGTCTTCCCCTAGAATTCTCACTGACTTAGGACCATTAGAATAAAGAAAATGTACTATGAAGTATCCGCTTGAATTTTCACTCACTTAGGACAATATAAGCTTGATTTCATATATCTAGGTCCATTATTATAGAGAATTCAAAAAGTACCATTAGAATATAGAAAAAGTACCAAAAAGCAGCCACTTGTAGATTCCCGAGCACTCGGGCCCATGTAAGCTTCATTTCATGTCCATTGTTATAGAAAATTCAAAAATCGCGATTTTGTTGCCATATGGCAACATCAACTTTTTTAGCCTGTGGTTTTTTTCTAAATTGATTAATCCATAATTTTTTTATTATTTGCAATTGTTCTATATGTAGGTACTAGGGTATTCAATTAATCGGGTTTCTGGTTTATACAACAACGAATTTTGTGTACAAAAACATAAAAAACAGCAAATATGGTATTTGAGATAATTTTTGCATACATATCGCTCATTTGCTGCAACAACGTCATAACTCAAAATCCGTGTTTTTTGAACTGAGTAATACAAAATATGCGCCGTTCTATAATCTTTCATATAGTTTTATCAGTTTTCAAAAAAGTCTATTATTTTTTTTATGAGATATTTGACAAGTAAAAATTTGGGATAAATACAAATTAGAAAAATATTAACATCTACTATTTATATTTCTATTTTTAAGAAATAGTAAAATGTCATAAAACATTCAAAAAATGTCATAAAACATTTTTTTTTGAATTATGACGTTGTTGCAGCAAATGAATGATATGTGTATTTTTTAGGATTTTAGTGAGATTTTCTGAAAAAATCTTTTAAATAAAGAATATAATTTAAATGTTTTCCTTTTAAACGATTTTTTTCTTTAGATTTAATAAAACTTTTCTTGGAAAAAGACTCTCTCGCTGAATGTATATGTTGGCGAATAAGTTAGTTATACCATTGGAGTCCTTTTTGGATTGCTTTATATTTTGAATAATTTTAATAGTTTAATTTAGTTCTGATAACTAAAAGACTCATTTCAAAAACAAGTTTCGTCTATATATGTAAATACATACATAGTTTCAAATACATGTAGATTAAATATATCAGTTGTTATACTCACTAAAAATGTTTACTGGATGTTCAAAAAAATATCTAATTTTAATTTGAAATTTGTATTTGAATAGAAACGGAAAAATAAATACAAAAAAATATGTTAAAGTTCAAAAAAAAGGAATTTCGGTTAATCGGTTAATCGACACAAATTAATCGGTTTATTTGTTATTTGAAAATCAGCAATTTTAAATTATTCGAACAGTTAACCGTCCAAAATTAATCGGTTAACCGATTAACGGTTAATCGATTGAATACCCTAGTAGGTACTAACATCAAATAAAAATATTTATTTTGGGCAAAATAAGTAGGTAATAATGGACTTTGAAGTATCCTCTATATACACCGGTATTTTTGAAGAAAAAAGCGATTTTTCTAAAACACTTTTTTAATATAATTTTGCAATAAAATTAAACAGTAAGGAAATTCGTCTCATTCGCCAAAATATGGCCAAAAAATTAGTTTTTCTCGAAAATCGCAAAATTTAAATCGCAGGTACGGAAAAACTGTTGGAGGTATTGACTTACTTTTTTCACATTTTTATTCCCTATTATGTTGTCAATAAATCCCCAAGTGATGATCAAAAAATTCTGAAATTTGTTTAACAAATTTTTAAAAATTTGAAATTGGAGTTTTGAAACTGCCGTTAAAAAAAATATTTTTTTTGGTCATACCTGCGAATAGGTTAACGGTATCCTACGAAGACAAAAACTCATATACAAGTAAATATGTATATATTTTAAGTAAAAACAAGTAAGAGTGCTATATTCGGCTATGCCGAATCTTATATAACCTTCACCTTTGTTGTGGATGCATTATTATTTTTTATAATAAGTATATATGTATGTATGTACATTGCCCACTTTCAGCGTACAGCATCCTAAATTTATCAAGAACACAAAAAACAATAACAACGCCAAACGAAACTAAACACCAAAAGAAAAAACAAAATACGCAAGCCAATGAAACCAACACACATCCAAACATACGTTTAATTGTATAAAAAACAACAACGCCAAAAGAAACAAAACACAAAAGAAAAACAAAATACGCAAAGCATGCACATCCAAGCATACGTTTTGTTGCTTTTTTGTCAAAAAAACCAACACACAACCAAACAAACGTTTAGTTGTATAAAAAACAACAACAACGCCAAAAGAAACAAAACACAAAAAAAAACAAAATACGCAAAGTATGCACATCCAAAAACATACGTTTTGTTGCTTTTTTGTCAAAGCATGCAATACAATGTTTTTTGATGAAATTTTCAGAGGTTGTCTCGGATTTTTGCTCATATCTCCGTTATTTATGGACGGATTTTGCTGATTTTAAATAGCAAAATTCTCGAAAGTATGTCTGACAGAATTGTTGAAGATTTGGATCCCGGAGATATCTGGGGCCTTCAGAAAATTGATTTTAACAGACAGACAGGCAGGCAGACAGACAGACGGACAGACAGACATGGCTTAATCGACTCCGCTATCTATAAGGATCCAGAATATATATACTTTATAGGGTCGGAAATGAAAAATGTAGAAATTACAAACGGAATGACAAACTTATATATAGCCTTCTCACGAAGGTGAAGGCAAGATGTATTAACAAGGTGGCAGCGTAACTACAACAATTACAACAATACAAGAACAATAATCATTTTTGTTTGTGTAAAACCGTGCAAAGTTTCAAAAAAAAAATTCACAAAAACGCACTTTTATAAATGAAAAAGTTTTTTTTAACACTTTTAAATATTTTATACACATAAAGCGGTGACAAATACTCACTTTTTTAAATATAAAATACTCTTTTTAATCTTATAACAAACTTAAAAATTTTTGTAAACAAGCTTTTGACATTTCACAAGGCAAAACAAGAGTAGAGCAAAAAATAGTCAGCTGGCGTTACGCTGCCACCTGGTTAAATATGCCTTGGGTGAAGGGTATAATAAGTTCTTATTTTAATATTTCTCAAAATATGTTAATTTTGTTCTTAGGTTTCTTGTTCTAGTGGTCTGAGACACGTTAATGGACTGGCGATTTTTTTAATAACTTTAACATTTTTTAACCAATTTTTGTGTTTTATATCTTATTAGAACGACAATTACGTACACATATCGATTCTTTTAAACTAAATTGCAAAAGTATATATTTAATGGCAAATTTTTAAAAAAAAAACTGAAAAAATTTAATTTTTTTCCCTTGTAAATGTAAAGACAAAATTTCATATTTAACTACAGTTTTATATATATATAAAACTGTAGTTAAATATGAAATTTTGTAATAAATATTTTGTAACGCAAGACATACAATTTTTTAATTTTTTTTTGCAAAATCAAAATTTTTTTCCAATATGGGCCCTTTTTTAATTTTTTTTTTTTGCTCAAAAGAAAGCCTAGGTCCATTCCTTTAAGATATTTTTAGTCCCTTAGTGGGATGCGAGTGGGATATCTATCAAAATAAATATTTTGTAACGCAAGACATACAATTTTTTAATTTTTTTTTGCAAAATCGAAATTTTTTTCCAATATGGGACTTTTTTTTAAAAATTTTTTTTGCTCAAAAGAAAGCTTAGGTCTTTTCCTTTAAGACCTATTTTGTCACTTAGGAAGATGTGAGTAGGATATCTATTAAAATAAAAATGTTGTAACTCAAGACATTCAATTATTGACTTTTTTTTTGCAAATTCGAATTTTTTTTCAAAATGGGCCCTTTTTAAAAATTTTTTTTTAGTCAAAAGAAAGCTTAGGTCCATTCCTTTAAGATATTTTAGGTCCCTTAGTGGGATACGAGTGGGATATCTATCAAAATAAATATTTTGTAACTCAAGATATACAATTTTTGATTTTTTGGCAAAATCAAAAACTTTTTTGACTTTTTTTTAAAATGGGCCCTTTTTGTAATTTTTTTTTTTGCTATAAAGAAAGCTTAGGCCTATTCCTTTAAGATGGTTTTGATCGCTTAGTGGGATGCGAGTGGGATATATATCAAAATAAATGTTTTGTAACTCAAGACATACAATTTTTGTGTTAAAACATTTATTTTGATAGATATCCCACTCGCATCCCACTAAGGGACTAAAAATATCTTAAAGGAATGGACCTAGGCTTTCTTTTGAGCAAAAAAAAAATTAAAAAAGGGCCCATATTGGAAAAAAATTTTGATTTTGCAAAAAAAAATTAAAAAATTGTATGTCTTGCGTTACAAAATATTTATTTTGATAGATATCCTACTCGCATCCCACTAAGGGACTAAAAATATCTTAAAGGAATGGAACTAAGCTTTCTTTTGACTACAAAAAAATTTTAAAAAAAGGGCCCATTTGGAAAAAAAATCGTATTTGCAAAAAAAAAAGTCAAAAATTGTAAGTCTTGAGTTAAAAAATATTTATTTTGATAGATATCCCACTCGCATCCCACTAAGCGACCAAAAGGGTCTTCAAGGATAATATCTAAGCTTTTGTTTGACCTAAAAAAAAAGATTAAAAAAGGGTCCATTTTGAAAAAAAAAAGTCAACAAAGTTTTTGATTTTGCAAAAAAAGTCAAAAATTTTATGTTTTGAGTTACAAAATATTTATTTTGATAGATATCCCACTCGCATCCCACTAAGCGACCAAGTAGGTGTTCAAGGAAAATATCTAAACTTTATTTTAAGAAAAAAAAAAAAATAAAAAAAAATAGCGTATTTTAAAAAAAAGTCAAAAAAGTTTTTGATTTCGGAAAAAAAATATTAAAAATTTTTTATTTTTTTTTTTAAATATTTTTTTTCGAAAGATCGAAGAAATAGCTATCTATACTATTTGGAACACATTTTGCTAAGAACAATAGGTAATAAGTTACATGGATAAGAAAAAACCCCTGTTTGACCAAATTGTCAAAATTTTACCCCCTATAACTCAGAGAGTTCTCGACCGATGTTGTTGAAAAATTGTGTCTGAGTTACTATCCAATAGAGCTAACCTTGGTGCAAATTTCATCCCGATCGGAAGACATCGATTTCAAAAGTTGGTTCACTTGACATGAAATCCCCCATATATAAAAAAAGTAGAGGGTATGCGTTCCAAAATTCCAAAAAAAAAATTTTTTTTGGGATACTCTAATGTCTCAATATTTTTTAAAACCGCATTATTATGTAATGATTTTTTAAAATCGGATTGTTGCCATATGGCAACAAATCATCGTTGCGTATACAATTCAGTAACAAACGTTACTTTAATTTTTGTATGGAATTCATTTGGCCATCATGAAATCGAAAGTGAAATTGAAAAAATTCTAGTAAATTTTGAAATCTCTGATTTTTCAGATATAGAAGAATTGGAAAAATAGATATTTTACTAGATTTAATAGAAACCTTTGACAAAATGATTCTTTTGTCAGGCAAGAAATTTTGCGGGAGGATAGCTATGAAGTTAATATTGAATATGAAGAAATAGAAGTTGTTGAAGATCTATCTTCGGAATATGTTGTCAAAAAATTGGATGACTTTCGATGGAAAAAATGTGCCTGGACTACACCAGAAGTAGGGCTGAGCTGCAAGCGTCCAATCTTTTATGAAAAACTGTAGGTAAAATATTTCTGTACTATTTAAATATAATTTATTTTGAGATTACTTGCAAAAAACCTTTAAAAATTTAAACTTGTTTTAAATTAAACAAAAAAATTTTAAAATAAATACGAAAAGGAACATTTTTTTTTACATTGAAGAAAATTGTTGCCCTATGGTACAGTCTAAAAAACACATTTCAAAAAAACAATTTTTTTTATTAAATTGTGTTTCTTTGATCAAAACTATGTCATTATTATAAAAATTATATTTTTAAAATACTCCAGAAAAATATGAAGCGAAATAAAAAGGTATCTATAGTTCAGTTCTCACATTTTGGTACCTAAATATTATCCCCTATTCCTAACACTAACTTCACTCAGATACATATCAGCTAACTTTAATGTCCATATGTGCAATAATTTAAAATGTTTGAAATTTAAAAATATTCCATTTTGCCAAAATTGTTTAGGCTACACAGATTTTAATCGTTTGAAACATGTAAACGATTAAAATCTGTGTTAATGTGCCCAAGAAAAAATATTTTTTTAAAAATGTACCAAAAATATTGTTACGAAATTGTACTTGAATTCAAATATAACGATTTTAACGGCTGATTTAAGAGTAGCATAATGCTTTCAAGTAACAGTGCTGTAAAACTGTAACATATCTGTGGGCATTGTTAAATAAAAGCTTTCAGTTGATTTGATTGTAAGTTGGCAACGCTGTATTCGATTTCGAATAATCAGTTAAAGAACATTGTAGAAAGTACACCACAGATGGCGTATGATCTAGAATATTCGAACTTTGACAGTTAAAGAGCTTTCTAGATGGTAATGCATTGTTATAAATAGTGGCAGAGGTTGCAGTCGTGAGTGAGCTTACCAGAGACGCTTTTCGAATAAACATCATCTAAGTGCCTTAAAGTGTGTTGTGTTTTCAAAGTAAATTCGTGTACATTATAAATTGTGTCTGTAATTCTGAGAATTTATAAACCTGTATAAAAAACATTGAGTGGCTATTTAATTCTGTGGTTGTTGTACATTTTAAAGAAATAAAGAGTTGTTACAATTTTTAAACTACTAAACGGCTTTTATTTGCAATCAAAAGTATCCGGTTTATTTAAAGGAAATAAACCAGCGTTTTGAAAAGGTTAAAACGTAACAATATTATAAAAATTGGCTTAATAATTTCAAATAAAATGTATTTTCCCGCTTTTATCCCCTTTTTGGTACCTTTTTTATCCCCATTGCGGTGGTAAAATTTTATTCAAATAAATTTCTGTAACGTGGTGGGAGCTCATAATAAAATATTCATATGTCTATGTCAAATTATAGAAAAACACATTTTATGAAAAAGTACCAAAAATAAACAGAATTTTTATCCCTTAAGGGTACGAATTTCCAAAAAGTACCAAACTTATATTTTTTATTTTTTGATAAGTAAAGAATACGATTTAAAATTTGATTCTATGTTTATTGGTTTAAAAGATACATAGGGTGCCAAAAAAGTACCAAAATACAGTTTTTACCCGTTTTCTCCCCTAAAAGTTTCGAATTTCGAAAAAGTACGAAACACCTGTCAGCTTATTTTTTAAATGGAGTAACATGCAATTTTAAGTTTTTTTGTATCTTTATTAGTTTTGAAGATATAAGGTTACCGAATTTACCCGTTTTTACCCCCTAAACGTTCGAATTTCCAAAAATCTCTTCTTATCGGATCGTTTTGGGGAGGGAGCAAGCCACAGTTAAAATTTCGTGATTCTAGCTTCAGCCGTTTGGGCTGTGCGATGATGAATCAGGTACCGTGAAACTCCCTATGAAATAATTCCCATCAAAAATGAAATAATTCCCAAACTTGAAAAATGAAATAACTACCAAAAGTTAAAATGAAATTACTCCCAATAATCGGCGGTTTCATAATTTTAAAAATATTAGTCCCAAAAAAGCGAAATAACTCCCAATGAAATAAGTCCCAATAGAAATGAAATAATTCCCAATCCGAAGCAATTTATTTATGTAATCTAAAAAAAGGAACTACAAAAATGAAAACCTTTTCTGAGCGAAGCCAGTTTTTGATACACCCCAGAGGAGAAAACCTTAGCGCCCGGCCGAAGTCCGCCAATGCAAAAAACTTTTCTGAGTGAAGCCAGTTTTTGATATTTATGGGTTCTGCTTTTGCAAAGTAGAACCTAACAAAAATAAAATAACTCCGATACAGTGAAATAACTCCTAATTCCAAAATAAAATTAAATAAAACCCAACAAAAATTTTATTGGGAGTTGTTTCATTGGGAGTTATTGCATTATGAAATAAGTCCTAAGTTGTATGAAAAATTCATTGGGTGTTATTTCATCTTTTCGTGGGGAGTTATTTCATTTGGGAGTTATTTCACGGTACCGATGAATCAGTCAGTCAGTAACGTAACTCTTTCATATATATAGATTATTAAAAAAAATTTGTATCTCGTTTTTTATTAAGCATACGGTTCAGGTTTGTAAAAACGTTTTCAAAAGTAGAGCCCTCAAGATGGCATGTAATTCGATTTTTTTACTTTTACCGTAATCTGTCTCTTGTGAAAGTGTAACTCGAAAAAACATGTTTCTCATCCAAAGACCGGACAGCCTATTATGCATAGTTTATGCGTAAAATTTATTTTTCGGGTTTATATAACCCATAGCGATTTTATATGCATATATTGACATTTTTTGTTTCTAATTTCAATTTGATAGCTATATTTTTAAGAAATGTATGCATGTTTAGGTGATTTTCAGAACTAAAGTTTAGGTGGGGGTATGGTCAAATATGGGCCGATTCACGAAAAATTTAGTTTTGTGATTTCTTTTAGCACGAAACTTATTTTCTGAATTTTGTGTGGATACTGCAATTCTGTAGGCATTTAAAGACCATAGAACCATATTTCGGGAAGAAATTAGTATGGGGGATATGAGAAATCATATAGCGATTCTTATAATTTTCTGCAGAGTTAGTCCATTTATCATAATGGACGAGTGTAAAATTTATAGGTATTGTTACGTTTTAACCTTTTCAAAACGCTGGTTTATTTCCTTTAAATAAACCGGATACTTTTGATTGCAAATAAAAGCCGTTTAGTAGTTTGAAAATTGTAACAAATCTTTATTTCTTTAAAATGTACAACAACAGAATTAAATAGCCACTCAATGTTTTTTTTATACACGTTTATAAATTCTCAGAATTACAGACACAATTTATAATGTACACGAATTTACTTGAAAAACACAACACACTTTAAGGCACTTACGGCCATTTTCACAATGTACGATTAAAAGTTAACGTGAACTTTAACGCAAGTTAGGCTAATATGAATTTCACAATGTACGATTAATTCTTAACTGACACTATTTAACAACAAAGTTGCTGTTAAATATAACCGAATAAATTTCGCCGGTTAGTATCTTAATTGTAAGAAATATAATAAAAGAACATGGAAAAACATTTATATTTTTGTAATATTTATAATTTTTAAAAGTGTAAAGTGAAGAAAAGTAAATTTTGCACGGGGTGATCCATATACCACCCGGATATTGCACTTACAAACCAAACAACAAATGTGCACTTTTCCTTGTTGGTTTTCAGTAATTGTTGTTCAGTTTGTTCTGTAAATTTTACATTTAGGAACCTTAATCTTTTTGAGTTTTATACGTTTTTTTTATTATACCACTAAGAAAACACAAATTATTATTTTTTATGCCGTCTTTTAGACAATTTTTTATATTTCAATCTTTCATTACACTATTTTTCGTAAACAAATGTATGCATTATTGCCATACTTTCTACTGAATGCTTTGGTTAAGTAATCAAATGATGGTGAAACGTAAATCGGTAACCGTTGGTTAAATGGTCACCGTTAAACAAACCGACAGTTAGTTAATTTTCCGGTTAAAATGAAATAATCGTACATTGTGAAAATGGACGTTAGATGATGTTTATTCGGAAAGCGTCTCTGATAAACTCACTCACGACCAGCGTTGCCGCTTTGGTCCAATTGGACCAAAATTGGTAGTTTCAAGTTAATAAATTGACTTTTGGTAGTTTGGTTGGTTTGTTCCGATTTTTGTCGTATTTTGGTAGGTTTTTGAATACAAATTTTTAAGAACAAAATAATAAAAATCGTAACAGAAAAACTATGTTACTCCAAAATAATAAAATTATTTATGAAAAACTGAATATCTGTGGTCATAAGCAATAACCACCTAAGTCGACTTAAGGAAGATTTGAGTTATATATGCTACATTATTCTCTTAATAGAACTGTATGTATACGTGAAATCCCTACCTTCCTAACTTTCTTATTTAAAAAGTTATTAATTAGAAACATATTGGCTTAAGTCCTAAGGAAGACTATTGCATTTACAATAAACGCCAAAATATACTTAAGAAAACATTAAATTATATTTTATTTTGATTAAATAGCTTATAAAGAATTTAGTTGTTATTGTTATTTTTCACAAAATAAATTTTCATAAATAAGAGTGCTATTATAATAGCCAAACTAAAGATAAGCGATTATTGCAAATTGGCTTAATTACTTGACATGTCAATATTTAAATATGTAATAACAGCTTAACTCAACATATGCCAAGCAACAATCAAAACACTTGTTTTCAACAAACGCCTAATCAGACATTAGCACTTTCAATTTAGTATTTCCGAGTTGCATTAAGCGATGATATTTGTTTTTATTAAATATTTCTCTAATAAATAAAGCTTTTGTTATAATTTTTCATTTTAGCATTGTAAGGGTAAGATGCTTTGATTCTGCATTCTACTTTTTCTAATGCATTGTTTTATTTTTCGCAGAAACGCTTTTATAACTATAAATTGCTTTTTCTCAAAAACATGTTTTTTGAATTAGGCGGTTATTGCTTGTGACCACAGATATGAAGACAGAATTATCTTAAAGCTTTAGTTAAGTCAGGTAAATGTGTACGTATTTCGTAGAGTTCATGCCAAAGGGCTCACAATACTTTTATTTTCTTATAATTTTTTGTTCTGCTGCTTCAAGATTTCTTGAAAAATTTAATTTACATATTCTAAATTATCCAAATTATAACAAATATTATTTAAATTGTGCGTAGTCATGTTAAAAGAAGTAATAAGTAATAGCCTGTGCTGAGCAAATACATTTTTCTTTTAAAATTTCAATAATTTATATTCGTGAGTGATTTTGAGAAGAAGCTATGACCAATTATGTACCGATCGCCATGAAATTAGGACGCGTAATTTATTTCCGTATGAAACTAATTTGTGATGAATTCTGTCGGGATACCAACACTTTTAGAAGTTAAAGTAATTTTTAGGTGTGGGCCCTATATGGGAGCTATAGTGAATAATGAAACGATTCACACTCAATTTTTAGGTGTGACATATTTATGATTGTAGTGTAATTAAATAATATTCATCCTCTGGGTAATGTTATAACAGCATTAATATTATTTTAACTATTAATTTTGAAACGAATCCAAATAGAATTTCTCAAATATTTAAAATTTGGTAGGTTGTGGTAGTTTTTAATCAGAAATTTGGTAGGAAAAATATTTTATGAGTGGCAACGCTGCTCACGACTGCAACCTCTGCCACTATTTATAACACTGCATTACCATCTAGAAAGCACTTTAACCAGTGTTGCCACTTCATGTGTAATTACACATATTGTGTGTAATTTTAACTTGGATGTGTAGCCCATGTGTAATTGAGTGAATGTGTAATTCATGTGTAATTTTAAATTCCAATTATATCCAAAATATATTGTCAATGTATGTCTTTTATCTATATTTTAGATTTTAATTGAATGAATGAGTTATGGATTGTTCAGATTTCAAAACCGATTGAAATAAATATGTACATTTATATGAGGGATAGTAGCAGTATCGTCTATTTTAGTTGATAAATAAAAATCCAGTATCTCTAAATGTATTCACATTGTTACGTTTTAACCTTTTCAAAACGTTGGTTTATTTCCTTTAAATAAACCGGATACTTTTGATTGCAAATAAAAGCCGTTTATAGTTTAAAAATTGTAACAACTCTTTATTTATTTAAAATGTTCAACAACAGAATTAAATAGTCACTCAATGGTTTTTTTATACACGTTTATAAATTCACAGAAATACAGACACACTTTATAATGTACACGAATTCACTTGAAAAACACAGCACTCAGTTGATGTTTATTCGAAAAGCGTCTCTGATAAACTCACTCACTACTGCAACCTCTTCCACTATTTATAACACTGCCATCTGCACTCTAGATTGCTCTTTAACTGTCAAAGTTCGTATATTCTAGAGTTTTCTAATACATACGCCATCTGTGGTGTACTTTCTACAATGTTCTTTAACTGAATATTCGAATTCGAATATACGGTCGCAGCAAACAGCTTTGCCATCTTACGATCAATGGTCAACTGAAAGCTTTTATTCAATGTTAATAATGCCCAGAGATATGTTACAGTTTGCTATTACATCACTGTTATTTAAAAGCATTCTGCTACTTTTAAATCAGCCGTTAAAATCGTTACATTTGAATTCACGTACAATTTCGTAACAATATTTATTATATTGTACTCGTTTGTTACTCAGTATAATGGAATTATATGTACTAGGATCGCCCGTGGAGAGTAATTTGGAGATTGCTATGTTTGGTTTTCCAAGTGGACATTTCGCCGTTTGTGATAGTTTTGTTTGCGTAATATTGGTAATAGAAACTAAATTTTAGTTTATATACATATAAGACTTTTAATTTCAACATGAAAAAAATATAAAACAACAAATACTATACAATAACTATATTTTTACAAGTTATTACAAATTGTTATTGGAAAAACGTTAATTTTCAAGATAACCCAAAATCGAAAATTTGTATTTTTATAATTTTAAATTGTTTATAGAATAAAGGTAATATCGGTAGCGGTAATTGCAGTTATTTCGGAGTAACGTTAGCCAATCTTAAGAGAAAAAAACAAGAACGTAGGAATTTGTGGGAGAAAAATTTATTTACAAATTGTTACTAGTTATTTTTTATACCTGTAAGAACTGTTTTGTATTTATGCTATTGTCTGTCTGGTTTCCGGTTTGTGTTTTAAATAATAAACAATAAAACTGACTTACTATTTTGGAAGCTTTATTTCAAATTTATAACTACAAATTTTAAAAATATAAACGTTACAAGATTTTACTGGTAAAGTATTTACTGGGAAGAAAAATGATCAGAGCTATAATTTTTAAACAAATAGTAAAAAATATTTATCTTTGAAACTGAAAACAAAACTGATTTCAAAGCACTTAATATAAATTAGGAATAAATTAAAATTCGAAAGCAAACAGTGTGCTATTTTTTAATTTTAAAATGGAACAATCTCCGAATGGACATTGATTAATATTTGTTAAAAGCGTATTTGGGATTGACATATTTGACTGATCTCAAGAATTCATTAAATTATAAAAGTTCACTAAAAAAAGACATTGCTAACCTTGATTTAATACCCCTCATATATCCAATTCCTGGTTAAATTAAAATCACCGCAAGTGAAAATTGTCCATTGACAATAAAGTGATCGTATTTGGTCCAAACATCCCAGATTCCACTGTGACAAACCTTTTATATTCATGACAATTTTAGACCATTTCTCCTATTGAAATCACGAAAATTTATTTACATGTGTAATTTTTTCCCGTATGTGTAATTTAGGCATGAGGCATGTGTAGTTTATAATTTTATTGGTGGCAACACTGACTTTAACTGTCTAGAGCAGCGAAATGCAAACTCACACCACTACAGTTTTTATATATTGTAGTTGTATGAGTTGAGTATTATTCTCCGGCAAAAACAAATAGCTGAAATAATGAAATAAACAAGCATAAAAGCGTAACACAACCTGCTTCTATCAATGCTCATGCGAGACTGACAGTTTTTATACAATGTGTGTGCTTGCGTACATGTGAAAACAAAAACAAGAGAGCTCATTTGAGAGCTCACTGCAGCTCGCTGGTCTAGAGGTTTCTAATACATTCGCCATCTGTGGTGTACTTTCTACAATGTTCTTTAACTGAATATTCGAAATCGAATATAGCGTTGCCAACTTACGATCAAATCAACTGAAAGCTTTTATTTAATAATGCCCACAGATATGTTACAGTTTTACAGCAGTGTTATTTGAAAGCATTATGCTACTTTTAAATCAGCCGTTAAAATCGTTATATTTGAATTCAAGTACAATTTCGTAACAGTATTATCTGCAATATATTTACACAAATAACGAAAAATATGTGAAAATTATAATTTGTTTTTTTAAGTTGTATCATATTTTGGTTCATAAATTTGGAACTATAGATTTCGTTGATTTTCAACACCAAACTGCTTAAAACAATAGTAAAACACGGGAGCGTGTTTTACACAAGGACAGACAAGAAATATCGCAATATTTTGATACACAAGATTTTTTCAAATAATTTTTTTTTTCACACAAACATTTTTTCCAACAAAAATCTTTACCTTATAGCCGAATATAGCCCTGTTATTTGATTATTATTCATATGCGCTGGGGAGAAATACTAAAAATGGTGTTAATGAAAAGTTTAATTACTTTTACAACCTAAATAAAAACAATAGTCATAACATTGTTGGTTGGTTGGTTTACGTGGTAGTTCACTACGTGCGAACAATCAAGTAGAGTCGAAGGGACCCCGTTTTGATGAAGTCATAACATACAAATGTATCATTTAAAGGGGGGTCAGACGGCATGTATTGCTTGTGTTTTGTGCCATGTATTGGGACATTTTTCCACATGTAAACATATACATACCGTGTGATCCATATGAAACTTTGTGTATGTAAAATACATGTGTATTACTCGTGACATTTTTGGCAATTAGAGCATGTTCTATTTTCGTGTGTATAACAGTGTTGTATTTTGAAATACAACACTGTGTGAGTCCAAAATAAAAAAAAAAACAAAACAAAAAAGAGTAAAGAAAAATCATAACAAAATAAGTTTCATTGCATTAAATATATTTATTGTTATTTAAAAATGTTTTAAATATATTGTTAAAAACAACAAACATATAAACTAATAGAGGTTATGTCACATGCAATTACATATGCCTGTTTGAACGTGGAAATTATGAATCGTATGTATAACGTGAATTTTGACATACACATGGAATTCCATATGTATCGAATACATGTCCCAATACACAAGCTATACATGCCGTCTGACCCCCCTATTACAGAGACATTTAAAAGAGTGACCAGGTTTCTTTCCAAACCCCTAAAGAAATTTGAAGTCGGAAAAAAACTGACTGAGTTACAAGTCGATAAGTTGACGAACATCACAGAAAACGGTTATTTTAGAATAACTTCTGAATTTGAGGGTAAATAATAATGCATCACGCCATTAACATCTTCAGCTCCAGTTGAGCGACTATTTCCTTTTGCCGGGATCGTCAACAGTGCAAGGTGGCTATCATTGACTGATTTTTCATTTGAAAAATTAGTTGTTATGAAGGTCAATTGCAATATTTGCAAATTACAGAGAGACCTCGATTATCCGTAATGGTCGGGACCGGGAGCATTCTGGATAATCAATTTTCCCGGTTAATTGAGTACCAATTTTAAGTAGTTCTTTAATACATATAGTTTTTCGATAATGACATTTACGGTTCTATATTGCACCCTGATCCATCAGTTGGATCAATATCGTCCAATTTGGTGGACAAACTTTCACAATAACGTTTTCAGCATTAAAGCACACTGCTCTCAGGTAAACAATTTCAAAAAATGTCTGTTTAATCTCCATTATCTCATTGGTGAGTTTTTTCATTGATATGAATTCATTTAATTTTTTTGACCCATGATTTTTTTTTAAAATCTCGAACAAAGTAAGTAGTTATGCCTTGGCTCCAATATTACTTGCTGGCTTACTAAGTAAGTAAAGTTTTTGCTGGGTAATGTTGCTTTTTTATTTAATTTTGAGTGAAATATTTTATCCTTTTCTTCGCTGTTAATCCAGAAATTGGAGTTCCTTTAAATCTTTCCTTCCGGAACCATTCATAAACAGCAAACTCTACTTTTGTATATGCTTCCGAACCATCGAGGGAATTTCCCTTTTTCGTTTTATTCACATTGTTCAAATTGATTGTTCAAAAATAATCGAAAAAATTATGATTATAATCCCGGATAATAGAGGTAATTACGGTTAATCGATGCAAAAAAATTAAATCGATCCAAAAATATTTAAATTTTCTTTCCCCGTTAATTGATGTTGCCGGTTAATCGAATCACGGATAATCGAGGCCTCACTGTATTTGTAAATTATAGCCCTTTCTTTTTGTAAAATGATTTAATGTACATTCAGTGTATTTGTTTTTCATTATTATTTTATCCGTGTATTTTTCCCTTTTTGTTGAGTCTGGAATTACAAAAATTGTTATTGTTTGTATTATTAAAATTAATCTATATATGTATATAAAAGAGTAACGTTACTGACTGACTGACTTGGAAATTCGAACGTTTAGGGGGTAAAAACGGGTAAATTCGTTAACCTTATATCTTCAAAACTAATAAAGATACAAAAAACTTAAAATTGCATGTTACTCCATTTAAAAAATAAGCTGACAGGTGTTTCGTACTTTTTCGAAATTCGAAACATTTAGGGGAGAAAACGGGTAAAAACTGTATTTTGGTACTTTTATTGCACCCTATGTATCTTTTAAATCAATAAACATAGAATCAAATTGTAAATCGTATTCTTTAATTATCAAAAAATAAAAAATATAAGTTTGGTACTTTTTGGAAATTCGAACCCTTAAGGGATAAAAATTGTGTTTATTTTTGGTACTTTTTCATAAAATATGTTTTTCTATAATCTGACATAGACATACGAATATTTTATTATGATCTCCCACCACGATACAGAAATTTATTTGAATACAATTTTACCAAAGCAATGGGGATAAAAAAGGTATCAAAAAGGGGATAAAATCGGGAAAATACATTTTATTTGAAATTATTAAGCCAATTTTGATCATTTTTTTAACATTGGTTCCTGGATTCATACAAAAATTAACTAACAGAGTATTATTTGGAACTCGAGTGCCAAATCCGGGTAAACAGTTTGGTACTTTTTTTAAAACGTTTTTTCATGGGCACATTTACACAAATTTTAATATTTTGAGACATGTCTGTAGCATAAACAATTTTGGCAAAATGGAATATTTTTAAAGTTCGAACTTGAGGGGTGTTCGAGAAAGAAAAGGGAAATTGGTACTTTTCTCCTAATGGTACTTTTTTAAATTATTTCACTTATCGACATTAAAGTTAGCTAATTTGTATCTGACTGAAGTTTGTGTTAGGCATAGGGTACAATATTTAGGTACCAAAATGTGAACTGAACTATAGGTACTTTTTTATTCATCTAATGGTACTTTTTGAATTTTATATGACAATGGACTTAGAAACATGAAATTAAGCATATATGGTCCTAAGTGAGTGTGAATTTTAGGGGTAGAATTTTTGGTACTTTTTCTTCAATCGAATGGTACTTTTTGTAATTTCTTCACCAATAAACCTAGAAACATGAAATAAAGCTTATATGGGCTCGAGTGGGTGGGAATCCACACGTGGCTACTTTTTGGTACTTTTTCTATATTATAATGGTACTTTTTGTAATTTCTTCACCAATGAACCTAGAAACATGAAATAAAATTTACATGGGCCAGAGTGGGTGGACATCTACAAGTGACTGCTTTTTGATACATTTTCTATATTATAATGGTACTTTTTTTTTAATTTTGTATAACAACGGACTTAGAAACATGAAATTAAGCATAAACGGTCCTAAGTCAGTGAGAATTCTAGGGGGAGACTTTTTGGTACTTTTTCTCTATTCGATTGGTACTTTATGTAATTTCTTCACCAATAAACCTAGAAACATGAAGTAAAGCTTATATGGACCGGAGTGAGTGGGAATCAACAAGTGCCTGATATTTGGTACTTTTTATATATTGTAGCGGTACTTTTTGAATTTTCTGTAATAATGGACATAAAAATATGAAATTAATCGTATATGTTCTAAAGTGAGTGAGAATTCTAGGGATAGACTTTTTGGTACTTTTTCTTTATTCTAACGGTACTTTTTTGAATTTTCTATAACAATGAACTTAGAAACATGATATTAAGCATATGTGGTCCTAAGTGAGTGAGAATTCTAGGGATAGACTTTTTGGTACTTTTTCTTTATTCGAATGGTACTTTTTGTAATTTCTTCACCAATTAACCTAAAAACATGAAATTAAGCTTATATGGGAGTGAGTAGGAAACCAGAAGTGGGGGTTTTTGGTACTTTTTATATATTCTAATGGTACTTTTTGAATTTTCTGTAATAATGAACATAGAAATATGAAATTAGGCGTCTATGGTCCCAAGTGAGTTAAAATTCAAGACCATACTTCTTGGTACTTTTTCTTTGTTCTCATATGTACTTTTGTGAATTTAATGTAATAATGGACCTAGTGTTTCCAAAAAACCGAAGAATTTCAAAACCGCGGTTTCGTTTTTTTTTTGGGTTTTGTGATCATTTTTAAAAGTTAATTGTTATAGAAACAAAATTAGTTGATAATATAAGAAAGGCTATACAAATTTAAAATTCAAACTTGACGGGTTATGGTTTAGTGAGTGCGAATTCAAAAGGTATAATCAATGGTACTATTTGTTTATTGCAATGGTACTTTTTGAATATTTTATAATAATAAACCTAAAAATTTAAAATTAGGCACACATGATTCTGAATGAATTTGAATTCACAAAAGGTGACTTTAGTGGTAACTTTCTTTTGCATTTTCTATAATAATGAAAAATGTCTAATTTCAAATATGAAATTATACATTTACAATTAGATTCACAAAGGGAGACTTAATAGTACTATTTCATTCTTCTAATTGGGGTGGCGAAGCGCACCGGGTCAGCTAGTATACGTATATTTTTTATGGAAAAATTTTGTAAATACAAAAATTTTGGAAAATAATCTAAAAAAAGTAATGTAGGGTTCTTACCTTTTTATTTAGCCAAATTACTAATTTACATAGGTATGAGTTAATGTTTTATTTTTAAATAACAATTTTGTTTATTAATTCATATGATACTTTTAATTAATGTTACAAAAGCATTTTTGAAATGTTTTTAGGAAAATTATGTGCACTTTCTTTTTATGTTTTTCTCGACACAACTTCTCAACTCAACAGCTCAACTGTAACTCTAACTCTCTCATGTCTGTCATTTATATTCTTCGTTATTGCTTTATCGAACGAATTAAAGAATTGTAATAAAAGGATAGATGGGATTAGTGTTGTAAGAACATAAATACCCAAGTATTCGGTTATGTGTCAATCATCCCACATTCGGCTATCCTGACGCTGACTTCGACCCCGAAGTCGGTTTCCAAGGCTTCATAAATTCGGCAATGGTTGGACATCTTTTAGCACCCTCACATTCGCCAACTCATATCCTTCATGGTTCAATTTTGTGACTTCTTTGTATGGACCCAAAAACTTTGGTCGTAGTTTCAAGCCTGTACCGTACTGAGTACGTTTTATAGCGACTAGATCACCCAAATCTTATTGCTTGGCGGCAATTCTGTTCTTGTCATAAGTTTTTTTGTTTTCCATTTGGAGTTTCAAAATATTTTCTTTGGCGTCCTCACGAACTTGATCACGTTCATTTTGCAACTCTTCAATTGCTAGTTTCTCAAATATTTTCTGTAATTGGAAATCTTCCTTTGTTCTCATATCGATGCCTGTTAAAATTTTAAATGGGGTATTCTGCGTGCTTCTTGATGGGGTGTTGTTCAGGATTTGTTGAACTCGATCCACATATCGGTACCAGTTGCTCGGCAGCTCGGCGCACATTTTGGCTAACATGGGCACGACCACACGATGTACTCTCTCGACTTTACCGTTTCCTCTTGGCACTCCGGTAGCGATTAACAAGTGTTGAATATCTTCCCTTTTACAGTATTCTTCGAATTCGTGTGAGGTAAATGCTGTACCTCTGTCGGTGATAGCACGAACTGGGTTGCCGAAAATAGATGCTTGTTTTTGTAATTTATCCACTACTTCTTTGCTGCCTGTACTCTTCGTAGGATGAAGCCAAACAAATTTCGAAAATGCGTCGACAATTACCAGAATGTGATTGTATGTATAACTTTTTTGTATTATCCATCGGACCGACGCACTGTGGGAGAAATCAACAATTTAGTGGCGCAAAATAAAAAAACTTTCGCATATTTGATTTATTGTTATATAGTTTCAATCTATAGTTGTTGCTGTACTTAAAAATATTTAACATTTATTAATAACTTCAGTGGTTTGGTATTGACAACTATTTAAATATAAAAAATATTTCAGAAATTTTTTTGATGAAGAATTGGTTTCAAAGTTGTTATTAAGCTGGATAGTACAAGGTTTTCTTTAAGTTGTATTTTTACTTTTTTTTATGTAGATGGAATATGAGGCTTGGTAAATCAGAAAAATAAAAATATATTTTCCGCTATTTGTGATAACCAATGGCCATATTCTTAAAGAATTTTATTTTTTTTTACTTTTTGAATTTTCGGAAGGTTGCCAGTTACTAATGCTGTGAGATGCAGTCCTAATTTTGATACCAATATCAAGGCCATATTACAGACTACATATGGTAAAAAATTTAGCTGCGAAAAAGTGCGAGGTGAATTTATATAATTTTTTAAGAAATTATTATCGTTGGGATGATGTTTTGTTCGTTATTTTTTTAAGATTGTATATAAGAAGTGTTATTACATTATATAAAAATTAAATTTATATAATTCTAACTACTTACAAGTTGCTAAAAACAAATGCCCATATACCAAATTTGCCTTAAAATTATGAGTCCTTTTAAATATGGTAGTGCTTTATTTAGATTAAAAATATAACATTTGCGTATTTCGCCTTTTATCCAATAAAAAAATACTGAAATATCATTGGATAAAAGACGAAATGAGCAAAATAGGACTTGATTTTAGACCTATCGTTTCTTGGTTTTTTTTTCGTCAAAAAAATCGACCCACCGTAATGTATATACTTTATTGTTATTTGTTCTTATATATATAATGTACTCATGCAAGTATTTTAAGCTTTTTGGTGTCTAATAAAAATTAATTGCTAAATAAAAAAATTCTTTCAATTGTAAAGACATAATTATGTATGTACGTTTCTTTCTTATAATTTTCGGGATTTTAGATTTCCCGAACCCCGGGAAAAAAGTGAAATCGTTATCGAAAGATGTTAGGCAACTTTTGTGGATCCATTACTTCCTAGTGATTCATCAGACCCTGAAGTCGACTAATTTAAATAAATTTTAAAAATCTCATAATAAAAATTCACAAAATTGTAACAAGTGTTAGTTAGCTTAATTACTCTTTATTTCATTGTTTAATTATAACTAAATTATTTATAATAATGAAATAAAATCATTTCATAACTAATAATTGTTATTCGTTTTTAAAAATAAACTTATTAATAAAACTAAAAAAAGTTTAATTTTATATGAATATTTCGACCTATGCCGGCAATAGGGTAAATGTCCAAAATCTATAGATTTAAATAGTTACTTGCTATAAATAAAATTACTTATATAATTTAAATTTTTTGAAAGATATATTAAAATAATTTCTTACAATTGAAAATAGTATAGAATTTCTTCCGAGGTAGTGTAGTTTAGCAGCCTCTCCCGCTCATTCTACTGAAGTAGCAGTACCCATTTTGCATTACTTTATTATCTTACCTCCTTGCCTACAATATTTCCATATAAATGAAATTAATTTGGCCAAGCGTTTAGAAGATACGAATTTAGTTCCACTAAATTAGGGTTTTCTCCCACTGTGCGACGTGGTCTAAATGGTACGTTAGAACCATTCTGATTTGCCTATCGGATTAAGCAATCCTTCTTTCTTTCCCGCCTTTGAGTCAGTTATGATACACTCAACGCAACTTTTTACAACGGCATCTACTTTAGCGTCCAATTTTGGAATAAAAATAGCTTTTCGACCAAATCTTTCGACTTTTTTGTTGACGATGTGCCATTTCAATTATTTCTTTCTCCATATTCTCTGGTATTGCTATCAGTTCCTTAGCTGCATCTTTATGAACTATATCATATTTGATGAAATAATCATCATATTCGCTCATCACCAAAACTTTACGAATAGCATTGATATGATCGTCACTTTTTTGAGCTTCTTTTATGCGATGTGTTAGACTATCTTGTATCATCAGACACGCTACACGGCTGAGAGCGTCTACATGTCTAATTTTCGTACCCGATCGGTGCTCTATGACGTAATCAAAATCTTGAAGAAAAAGTGCCCAACGCGAAACTCGAACAGGAACATCTTCTTTGCGCGTGGTCATTGCGAACGCATTACAATCAGTTACGATTTTAAATTTCAGACCCATGACGTATGTTCTCCATTTATTCAGCGCTTCTACGAAAGCTAGTAGGGTATTCAATTAATCGGGTTTCTGGTTTAATCGGTTAATCGGGCAAATAATTAATCGGGGTTTGGATTTAATCGGTTAATAATTGGTTAATTTAAAATTATTCGATTAACCGAATAATTTGTATTTTAATTTTAAAATGAAAATACAACAACGAATTTTGTGTACAAAAACATAAAAAAACAAACAAAACATTACAATTCCACCAAAAAGAATAGCAAATATGGTATTTGAGATACATTTTGTATACACATGTGATTTTTTCATGATTTTAGTGAGATCTTCAGAAATCATCTTTTAAAAAAAGAATATAATTTAAATATTCTTTTAAACGATTTTTTTAGAATAAAACATTACTTGAAAAAAAACTCTCTCGCTGATTGTAGATGTTGGTGAAATCGAAAGCATGATACATATATCCAATATATATAAAATCCTTTGTTATACCATTGGAATCCTTTATGGATTGTTTTAGATTTTGAATACTTTTAATAGTTTCGTTAAGTTCTGATAAAAGACTCGTTTAAAAAAAAAGTTTCGTCTATATAAATTTGTATTTGCATCAAAACAGAAAAAAAATATGTTAAAGTGCAAAAAAAAAGGAATTTCGGTTAATCGGTTAACCGAGACAAATTAATCGGTTTATTTGTTATTTGAAAATCGGCAATTTTAAATTATTCGAACAGTTAACCGTCCAAAATTAATCGTTTAACCGATTAACGGTTAATCGATTCAATACCCTAATAGCTAGCACCTCCAACTCATACAAATGGTACTTTTCCTCAGCTGGTGACGTCTTTCGGCTTTCGGAACGCATACCCTCTAATTTTTTTATATATAAATGGTATGGTATGGTATTCAGGCAGCCGTCCAAAACCTTAAGTATTGTTCAGCTCACTTGGGTCCAATAAACGTTTCCTTTGTGATACCTGAAAGGAGAATAAAAACAGAAAGGAAGAAAAAGGAAAATAGAAGTTAAAGAAAAGGGAAATCTATAGTTTGAGTCATAGTGAAGTTAACAAGAGTAGAGTGTAAAGAAAAAGAGGAGGAGGAGAGGAGTTAAGAATTCAAAGAATTCGAAAAACGCAGACCATCACGGGATGGTTGCTGGATCCCTAGGAGGTAAAGTTTGCGTGACCGGTCTTATCAACCATCCGCTTTCCCTGATAAAGGCATCTATACACCTTAGTTCCTTTACAGATAACCCGGAAAGGGTACTGACGAATCTCTCACCTAAGAGCCTAGCACGTAGATCACCCAGTGCCGGGCAGTTACAAAAGAAGTGTTCGATGGTTTCTTCCTCTTCCTCGTTCTGACAACTTCTACAGAAGTCATGATGAGGTAACCCAAGTCTTGCGGCATGAGTCCCGAAAGTGCAGTGACCAGTGATCATCGCCACCAAGTTGCTCAGACGTATTCGTTGTAATCGATCGTTTACAGTCCAATGCAGGCCATATCATCCTCGTAGTGGTACAAGTGGGTTCATTAACCCACCTTGCTTGGGCAAGTTCGTAATACGGGTCTTGTATCAATTCCTTGCAGGTTGATAACGGGATTCCACAGAGGAAGTCTATTTCGTCGTCTGACATCAAGGCTCCTCTTCCCGCCAAGTAATCGGCAATACAATTGCCCTCATTGTCCCTGTGTCCACGTACCCATGTGAGTACAACTGTCGAATGTCTCGCCATCTCATTTAAGGATGTCCGGCATTCCTGGACCATATTCGATGTTGTATAAACACCTACCAGGGATTTAATTGCGGATTTACTGTCAGTATATATACGGATATCTCTACCAGATACACTGTAATATCTGAGCCAGTTTGCCGCTCTTCTAATGGCCGATATTTCAGCCTGAAGGATGCTGCATCCATTTGGGAGCCTAAAGGATATTCTTATTCCGAATTCAGGAATTTATATGCCCCCGCCCACTCTATCCCCTTTTTTGGACCCATCCGTATAGATCGATAGCCTCATTTCATCGACAGGGAGACCATCAACAAGCTCCATACTGGATGGGATTGAGAAACCGAAATTCCTCAGGAAGAAGGGTTTGGGGGTACAGTAATCAATAAGATCAGGAAGATTTTGTAAGTTTCCTATTATGCAAGCATGTCCATAGGACCTGAATTTCCATGCGTTGCAGGCGTTGAGCCTAACGGCCGTGTTTAATGCCAGTTGCCTGGCCATTAGATCTACTGGAATCCAATTGAGTAGAGTAAAAAGCGATTTTGTCGCCCCTGTTATCAGGATTGCCATACGTCTCAATACCCTTTCAAAGAGTATGCGATTGGAGGCCTTATCCATTGCCTTACACCAGACAGAGACCCCATGTATTGGTTTAGTAACCGTATCGACTAGCCAATTCATGTTCCAGGGTCTAATACCCCATCTCTTGCCTATGGCCTTTTTGCAGATATACATAGCTGCTCTTGCCTCCACGTTGAGTTTCCAGGATAATTTCCTGTCAAGTACCGCTTAGTCGGGGTAGCGTAAAGTTAGGAATTCCGTAAAGAGAACAGTACAAGTTCAGTTTTACTGGGATTTACACTCAAACCACTATCGATGCACCATCGATTTAAAATTTCGAGTGCCGTCCCCAGTCTTGGTGATATCGTGCCCAGATGAAACCCTGAGACCTCCACCGCTACATCATCCGCATAGGCAACAGTCTTGTAGTATATAAAAAACTATAGTTAAATGTGAAATTTTGTCTTTCTATCATGATTGTAACCCGTGCCGATTTGCGATTTAGTTTCAATAACTTTAACATTTTTAAACCAATTTTTGTGTTTTATATCTTATTGGAACGACAATTACGTACACATATCGATTCTTTTAAATTAAATGCAAAAGTAATTATTTAATGGACAATTTTTACAAAAACTGAAAAAATTGCATTTTTTCCCCTTGTAAATGCACCTCAAAACTTGCAATCATGATAGAAAGACAAAATTTCATATTTAACTATAGTTTTATATATGTGAATTTCTGTTTCAGCTTTAGGATTATAAAGTCTTAGAATCGATTCGCTCGTAAGTGTACTTTTCAATTGTTGAACCGCAAGTAGATTGTTTAATCGCCAATCTTGAACTTAGCATTTCTACGAAGAAGATCCGACAATGGTTTAGCGACTAAAGCGCCTAAAGAATGACGTAAGTCCCAAAAATCTTTGCAATGCTTTCACATTATTTGGAATGGGGAAGTTTCTAATCGCAGAAATGTTCTCATCTGTTGGATATATTGATGAGTTCTCTATTCTATATCCCAGGAATTTCATATTTTTTCTCAAAAATTGGCACTTGCTCCATTTTATCTCAAGGCCGACTTTTAAAAATTTAAGAAATTTTTCAAGACCCTCCCCTTCGTCTTTTGATGGAATAACAATATCATTCATATAAATAATTACAGTACCGTCTCTAACCAACTCTTGAAGAACTGCAGAAATATAACGGCAAAATACGGCTGGCGAATTGGAGATACCGAATGGTACAAAACTATATTCATATTGGCCATTATGTGTAACGAATGCCGTATACTTTTGTGATTCTTGCTCTATAGGTACATGAAAGAAACCATTCCTCAAATCGATTGTGGTATACACTCTACCCTCCTGTATTCTCTGAACGACGTCATCAACAAGGGCCATTGGAAAGTTATCGCGGGCAATTTTTCCATTGAGACGCCGATAATCGCAACATAGTCTGTATGTACCATCTTTTTTTAGAAACTAACACGACTGGTGGAGAATATTCAGATACGCTTGGTTTCACTATGCCTTCATCTAGCCATTCTCGGACTTGTTTGTCAATTTTCTGCTGGTCAACGAACGATGTTCTTCTAGGGCGGCTTGCAACTGGAATATCATCTTTCAGTACAATTTTCATTTCTATAGGAAACTTTGTCGGTTTGATTGGCCTGTATGAATTAATTGCATCCTCAATCTTGACACGCATCTCTTTACTTAAATGATCCAGTTCCAAAATATCGCAAAGTGGTTGATCTATAGACATAGAGTGAATAATTTCGTGAAATTCATTTTGCCCTGCTGCAATTGGATTGACGTCCAACGTGGGCATACATTCATCGGAAGTTACTAACGCCTCTTCTACAGAATTCTCTGTCTCGATTTATACGATAGATGCGTTCCAAAAAAAATCGCATAAATTGAATTCGCATAAAACGATACTCTAGCTTCATATAAAAACTAATGATTCGTCCCAAAATTGTGAAAAACCGCAAAAATTCAAATTTAAATTAAAAAACCAAAACAAATTCGCATAAAAAAATCAACAAAAATATATTTATTTCATTTTCTTAAACAGTAAAAACAAAATACTGTTAAGTTTTAACCTTTTTAAAACGCTTGTTTATTTCCTTTAAATAAACCGGATACTTTTGATTGCAAATAAGAGCCGTTTAGTAGTTTGAAAATTGTAACAACTCTTTATTTATTTAAAACTAGTTTATCGCGCCGGCTTCGCCAGGTAGCATTTACTAATGTTAGTTCTTATTTATTTGCAAATAAAATATCTAAATTTGTACAGCATACTTTAGGGAGCTTTTTTATTACAGTTGACTGACTCACAAAAAAAGAATTTCCGAGTTTTACCCGGAATTTTTGAATTTTTTTTTCTTTACAAACCATCTCCTGAAAATTTCGAATCGAATAAAAAAAATCAGCCAAATCGCTCCAGCCGTTCTCACGTGATGACATTACATACATGGACCATTTCATTTTTATATATATAGATGTACAACAACATAATTAAATAGTCACTCAATGTTTTTTTTTTATACACGTTTATAAATTCTCAGAAATACAGACACTTTATAATGTATACGAATTCACTTGAAAAATACAGCACACTTTAAGGCACTCAGTTGCTGTTTATTCAAATAGCGTCTCTGATAAACTGACTAACTACTGCAACCTCTGCCACTATTTATAACACTACATTACCATCTAGAAAGCTCTATTTCTACAATGTTCTTTAACTGAATATTCGAATTCTAATATACGGTCGCAGCAAACAGCGTTGCCAACTTACGATCAATGGTCAACTGAAAGCTTTTATTCAATGTTAATAATGCCCACAGATATGTTACAGTTTGCTATTACAGTACTGTCATTTGCAAGCATTAGGCTACTTTTAAATCAGCCGTTAAAATCGTTATATTTGAATTCGTGAATATTTGAGTACAAACACTGCCCCCCGCTTAAGCCTGTTCGTCCCGAATAGGCATAGATTCACTTCTCCCATAGGCAGCTAGTCGTTTCAGATGTTCAATCTTAATTCCCGATATCGATCTTCCACATTTCCGTATTCGATAAACCATGTCGTCCAATTTCTGAACTACCCTATGTGGTCCTTCGCAGTGATTCGTTAATTTGGATGACAAACCCTTATTACGTTGTGAGCTTTATCTGGTTTTCATTTGGTCATTTGTCATTCGTCTCCGAACGAGTTCATGCATTTCTTTTTCTGCTGAAGCACCTTCATCCATCTAGGAACCCGGCCTGATGATCTTTTCACTGCGGGACAGACCAAGCAATCCAACAGGAACCATTCCGCCGCTGCACTGTTCAACGGGGGCCTCCTTTGTTACATGGCCACTTTTCACTTCTGCTGGTTCCAACACCAACAAACCATTGTCTATACAATCCTCCACTTCCTCACGGTCCCATACCAAATCCTCTGACTGCGGTGGCAACCTTTTGTGCTCCACAAAAACTATCTTTCTTACTTGAGACTTGCTCTCATATCCGACATCAAGGGGTATTTTAACATTCCGCCAATTCATGAATTATTGTCCCACATCCAAAGTAATGCTGTGACTAATCATGAAGTCTGCACCAATGATTACTTCGATCACAATATCGGCAACAACAAAGACATGATTTACGCTAATACCACCAATAGTTAGTTTCACATTAGCTTTACCATGGACAGCGGCAGGCTCTCCAATAGCGGTGCGTAGACTGACATTGCAAATTGGTTTCATCGATTTCTTTACTAAATCTGTTCTGATGATAGACTGCGACGCTCCCGTGTCCATAGTAAGGATGTGCTTCCGACCGTTGATGTACCCACTAGCAGTAAGATTGTTATTTTCCTGCTGCAGTACTGATATGGAGATGGTGGGGCCATCAGGTGTGGGTTTCAGATAGGGTTGCCAGCCTGGCTGGATTGTCCAGCTTTTTTGATGCCTGTCCAGTGTCAAGCTAAAATTTCATTTGTCCAGCTAAATAGAAATTTTCGACAATAATATCTATATTATTTATTACTTCAAATTTATTTACTTCTAATTAGTACACAGTAATAACTTATGTAAAAAAGTGTATGTATTTTTTTATGAAAGGTAAAAATAAATGCCAAAAAGTTTTATGGGAATACGTGTCATATGAAAGAATGTTAAAGTTAAGGATTATCAGAAGCATTTTTATATTTTATGCAAAACATAATGCAGGAATTTCATACAACATACAAGAATGACTCTTGTACAGTTTTAAAGTTGCTCGATATAATGACCATACTTATAAATAGCCTCAAAAGTAGAACATTTTTGGCACCAAAGTTAACAGCATTTTAAAAAAATTTCGCCGAATGAACAAAAAACTTTTAAGACTGAAGTAGAAGACTTTTTAAAAACAGCGGTCAGCTATTTAGAAAATCGTTTTTTAAAAAAAAGCATTTTTAAATTTAAAATAAAAACATATTTTCATGGGTAGATTTACAAAAACTTCCGCAAAACCATCAAATATCTGAAGAAATAGATAACGATAAACTTAACATATATCGATTACTGCAGCCTTCGTGAAGTTTATAAACAAATACCAAGAGATTTGTCAAATAATATGGTCCTATTTTATTACCAAAGGTGAATGGAATGAATTCGAGAATTTAAGAAAAGTTATATATATGTTTCGTATTTTCAGTACCAGTAAGCAAGGCTTTTAGTGAAAGAGTTTTTACTGTTTTAACCCTCCGACGGTTGAGGAGAAGTTGCCCTTATACGAAGTACAAGGTCCACAGAGACCCTGTACTTCTATTATATGAAAACGCATTTTTTAAACATTTTTTTTATTTTGATTTATTATTATTTACTAATTATACATGTATAATGAATGTTAGAAAAAAAATTTTCTTTTATATATAACATTATTAATTTTTTATGAGTTTTATATGAAAAAAGCCTGAAAAACTATTGTTGAAATTTCAGTACAAGTATCTTTTTACACGTCCCCGTAGCAAACACATTTAAATCTCAATAGACTCTAAACTATTGGTCGCATCACTTTTATTTTTTACGATTTTAAACGATTCTAGATATAATTTCCTTGGAATACATGTGGGGGCGGGTATACTTCCCATGGACCATCAAGGAGTAATTTCAGTTTGAAAATGAAAAAGGTCCCCAGGGACCTTCTCACCCACCGGAGGGTTAAACAATCTTTATATTAAAGAAATAAACCGAATATCATTCGACCTGATTAGAGCTGGAATATTAATACGAACAAATTCAGAGGAAGTTTGAAAAGATTTTCAAAATGGTTTACAAACCTCAAGGTTTTGAATTGGCTAACCAATCCTCTAGTTATGTCTTATCTAAAGTTATATTGTCGGTTAAAATTATTTCTGTATGAAAACTGTCAGTTAAACTATTAGTTAAAACATAACCAGACTTCGTGTTACTGGTGGTAAAATCCGTAAGCTCAAAAACGAAATAAAGTGGCAGTGTTTTTAGTATTTAATAATACGGACTGAACCGAACAAAATTAAGTTTAGTTAAATAAATTTTAAGGAATGAAATGAAAATATTTAATTGTGATTCTAATTTTTGAAATAACTGCTCAACAAAACCTATAACCCACGCTTTGTAGTTTTCCATGTTTCCATGTACCGTGTAATACAAATATATGTTGATTACAACGGATAAAAATATATTTTAATAAAAATTATCTACACATTATTAACATTTTCTCAGTAATTTTTTTAATGTCCAGTTTTTTTTTTGATTTCTCCAGCTTTTTCGACCCCAATGTCAAGCTTTTTGCAAATCTGAATCTGGCAACCCTAGTGTCAGATTATGTCCCTCAGTGCAAGCTCGCTTTAAAGGTGGCTCATGTAATGCTTGATGATTCGCCAGCTGGTTCTTTCTTGATGCTGAATCATATCTGATTCGCTTTATTGGTGCTCTGCAGTTTCGCTGAATGTGACCCATTTTTCCACAGTTATAACATTTATCTTTGGCTTTAGTTTGTCTCTTACTTAAAGCCTTTAAAACTGCCTCTATTAATTCCTTTAATTCGTTGACCATACTTCTATCATTTTCAGCGACAACCTCGATTTTCCGCACATTACACACCTGGGGCTTTGAAATTATCTTAGCTGTTTCTTGTACCAGCGCGAATGAGACGGTTTCAAAGAATGATGACTTTGGTGTGGCACATACCGCATATTTTATCTCTGGATCGCGAATACCATTCACAAATGCCTCTATCTTCAAATGCTCCAAAATCGGATGGTTCTCCCCTGGATAAATAAGCTGTAGCAAACGCTCGATTTCCATCGCAAAATCTTGTTGCGTATCATTGGCATTCTGCACTCTACCACGCTATTCCATTCGGTATAATTCTTTTTTATGTTCGCCACCGTACTTACGTTGTAGTGCCTCCATTATGTCATCATAACAATTTTTGTTGCTCACTGGCACGCTTTCAAGAACTACCTGCATTTCCTTTTAAGGCCAAAATCAATTCGATGGCTTTCCACATGTTTCTAATGGCAACCGTATCGAACTGGAACTTGAACACATTAAATGGTGTGGTGCCATCAAAACTAGGGGCCTTTATTGTACTAGAGGATTCTGGAATAATTCGTACTGGTCCATCTTGGCATTGAAGATTATTAACCTTTGTTTCTAGGTCATGCAGAAATTTTCTAAATCTGACACCTTGTCAATACCATCCACTCTGCTGTTAAAAGCTTCAGACATTTCCTGAATTTTCTCGTCTGTGACTCTAGATGATTCTTTAAATTTCGCTTCCATTTCAGCTAGAAGTTTCTCTCTGTTGAATTGAACTTCAGCTAATAATTTTTCATTGTTGACTCTAGAAGTTTCTTGAACTTCAGCCTTAACTTCAAATAATAACTTCTCATTGTTGACTCTAGAAGTTTCTTGAACTTCAGTTAACAGCTTCTCGTTGTTTACTTTAGTTTTTTCTAAGATGGTTCTAGAATTTTCTTTCAATTTCGCTTCCAGGTTCGCGTTGTTTACTTTAGAAGTTTCTTGAAGTTTCATTTGCATTCCTTCCATCTTTTCCATCATACCTGCAAACATTGTGCTTAAATCCATGCTGCTTGTTACTCCTTATACTCGAATTCGTAAGCACCGATGTCAATATCACGCCGCTTGAATTCGTCTATCAGTCTCTTCTGCCTTATTACCTGCTGTTGGTAGCTCCAACTTACTCAATTCTTTCTTGAGTTGTTCAACTTTTAGTTCCTCAAACTTCATGCTTATTATTTTGCAATCCCACTTCTGACTCCAATTGTTACGTTTTAACCTTTTTAAAACGCTTGTTTATTTCCTTTAAATAAACCGGATACTTTTGATTGCAAATAAAAGCCGTTTAGTAGTTTGAAAATTGTAACAACTCTTTTGTTTATTTAAAATGTACAACAATAGAATCAAATAATCACTCAATGTTTTTTTTATACACGTTTATAAAGTCTCAGAAATACAGACACTTTATAATGTATACGAATTCACTTGAAAAATACAGCACACTTAAAGGCACTCAGTTGATGTTTATTCAAATACCGTTCCTGATAAACTGACTAACTGACCTCTACCACTATTTATAACACTGCATTACCATCTAGAAAGCTCTATTTCTACAATGTTCTTTAACTGAATATTCGAATTCAAATATACGGTCACAGCAAACAGCGTTGCCAACTTACGATCAATGGTCAACTGAAAGCTTTTATTCAATGTTAATAATACCCACAGGTATGTTACAGTTTGCTATTACAGCACTGTCATTTGCAAGCATTAGGCTACTTTTAAATCAGCCGTTAAAATCGTTATATTTGAATTCAAGTACAATTTCGTAACAATACTTTAAAAAAAATAAACAAAACTATAATATTAATTCATTAATTACAGAAAAACAGAAAATGATCCAAAAAATAAGCTAAAACATTTTTTTAGCAAATTCTGTAAATATTGTCGTTGATTTAAAAATCGTATAAATTTGAACCCGCAGTGACTCGTACTACAGAGTTGTTGAATTAAAAACCATAATTGCCAATTCAATTTTGGTTAATTGGTTGGTGTATCAAATAAAATTTAGTAAGTCCACACACCTTTATTCACAATATATGTTTATCTATTGTGAGTTATATGTGATAAAACAGTTCAAAATGATAACATAGTGACCATTAGTAGTTATCTAATACACAAACACATTGCACTGTATTGTCTTTTATTAAAAATATTTATCTAGTATCAAAATTGTACAAGACAAATATATCAAATTAACCGAAATAACCCACGGTTACCATAACCCAGCAAAAACTTTGCTTACCTAGTAAGCCAGCAAGTATAATTGGAGCAAAGCGATAACTACTTATTATTTGACTGAAACACTACTTACCGTTGTTCGAGATTTTTAAAAAATTCAGGGGTCAAGCTTACAAATGTACTTACAATCAGTTGAGAAATAAGTAGTAAATTCACAACAAGAATATGTAGCTAAAAAAAAACACAAAAAATATTGCCTTGTGTGGGAATCGAACAGTCACATTATTTGCTTGTGTTTGATAGTCAAGCTGCTAACTCACTGCTTCATGTACGAGTTATTTTATTGGAAGTTAACAATAGTTTTAACATCAACATATAAATGAATATGATATGAACAAAAGAATTAATGGCTTTGACAGGTGGCGAACCACTAACCTCCCGTTTTCCAGTCAAACACACTAGATAGCTGTGCTAAATGCAAAAGTTCATTACCAGCCTGCATAAAAATAAGTACTTATTCTAGTAAATAAAATAATGTGCTGGGTAACCACCACTCCTTACAAAAGAATGCATGAAATAACTAGTGGTCATTACAAAAATTCACAAAATTTTTCCTCGGAAGGTAACGTAAAATATGAAGTTATTTTTTCACGTTTTAATGTAAAGAGAATTAACAGAAGTTACGACTCACGTATTAAAGAAATGTACTATTTGTCGTAAAATATACCAAATAAGGGTTAAGGTTTTTGTCTATACTATAGCAAACTAATTTCACCACCAATGAAATTCAACTAATGGTGAATTGTTGAAAAACTCATTTTGAAAATAAAAATAATTTTTTAAACAGGAAAACAAACATTCTGCTATATTCACCTGTGTTTTCCCAAGAAAAAAATTTATCTTTTCACCAAAAATCGAAGGTGAGTCTCGAAGGACCAATTAAAAAACACCGATTTTGTTATCAACAATATTTATGTAGCGGTTATCACTGTAAAGACAGATTTTTGATATTCGGTATTTGTAAAAATCCAATTTTGACATTATACTGCTAATGCCCTATATTTCATAAAGATGGATGTGTGTATGTTCCGTATGTACTCAAAGTGGCTGGACCGATATTGATGATATTTTCACGGTGTCTTCAGAAAAACCTTTTGGGTAACAGTGTAAAGTCAGATTTTAATTTTCGGTCTGTAATAAACAATTTGGTTTACTCTTGCATATTAGGTGCATGAATAAGAAATTTCCATACTGAATTTTTGAATTCATTGGAACCAGCCGAAATGCCACTACATGTATTCACCGATTTGTCTGACACTGTATATTAAAATCGAGATCTATATGCAATATAAAACAGATGTTTTCTAAAGGCCAGCAACGCGGACCGGGTTCAGCTAGTAAATTATATAAAATAAGAAACGAAATATAATTATTTTTTATTACATATTTCATCGGAACACATGAATATATTTTTGTTGGAACCTTTATAAATTTTAAAAACCTATCATAGCTCACAAATCGCCAAGAAATCATTATTTCAAATCATCACTCGAATCTTAATGTTTAATATTTTTTGATGTATTTTGTTGTATTCGAATTAAAAAAACCTTAAGCAGTTGTTTGTAAGTGAAAGAGCACAGCAAAAGCATAGAAAAAACAAAAATGCTGAAATGCTCACAGCATTTGTGAATTTAATCGCTGTGACTGGCTGCGCAAGCAGATAACTTCTCACTGTATATCACTATAAACTAATAAGCAGTTTTTTTGACTTTGCTTGTTTATTTTCTGGTAGTTGTAGTTAAGCAAATAACACAGTGAAGCAAACTCTGGTATTGTGTTTCCAGTAGTACAAAAATGGTAAAATTTTTAAATTCTATGGATAGATTTTTTAAAATTTTTTTCTTCTAAAATTGTGAATTTTTTCAAATGTTTCTCCACATAATTTATGATAACTCAAAAACGGTTAGTCCGATATTATTGAAGTAAACTTAGAAAATTTACATAACCTTTAATCCGGTTATATATTGCATTTAATTCGGGTTAGTAGTTTCGGAGTTATAATAACAAATTGAAGCAAAAAATATATTTTTTACGTGAAAATAGCAAATTTTTGTGTTTTAAAAAACTCATGAAAAATCGAAAACGGCAGAACTTGTTCAGGTTTATTTCTTTGTCGTAAAGCCGCATATAATAGCAACAAAATGAGATATCAAATATAAAAATCGATTGATGATTTTCGTATTTATTCACAATTACGTGAATTCGCTCATTTTCACAAAATTTTACTTTTTTGTTTGATATACATAAAATTGAGTAGTTAATGTTTTTCTTTCGAATGATTGAATGTTGAAAACATTTTTCTCGTGCTATGTACAAATTTTTACATATATATTGCGTTTTAATCGGCTCAGTAGTTTCGTAGTTATAATAACAAATTTAAGCAAAAAATATATTTTTTATACTATAAAAATATCCAATTTATTTGTTTTAAAAAAATCATAAAAAATCGAAAACGTCAGACAGTCGAAGACCGCCCAATGACTATATATGTACATCATGTAAAGAAACTTCTGGGGAATGTCTTTATAAAAAAATTTTAGCCGCCGAAATACTTTTTTTTAATTTTTAATTTTGTGTTTTATGTCTTAAGGCAGGTTTGATTTTTAATTTCATGAAATACTTAAGTATAATAAGCTCAACCTAATATATGCTGTATACTATTATTATCAATTACACTAGTCAACAAAAATACTTTTTTGAAAAATGTAATAAAATTAATTTTTTCAAGATGTAAAAACACTTTACAGTTGTATAATTTTTTAAATCATGATCAGTGTTGTCAGATTAGGGGATTTTTCCCCAAATTGGGGATTTTATTTTGTAAATGGTAGTGTTTATTAAAAATCGACTTTTTACAAAACCGGTTTGTCGGTTAACCGAAAATTGGCCTTTTTTAGAAAACCGGTTTTTCGGTTAACCGACATGGAAAAAACCGGTTAAACCGGTTAACCGTCATATATGTGTAGAAAACATAAAATGTCCAATAAAGTATATACGGCTTTAAAATTTTTAGTTTTTAGTAGTCAGAAATGGTTAATATTAAATAACTATGAATATACTAAAGTGCTAAGTCCATTTTATTTTGTAAAAATTTCAAAATTATTATCTCAGTCAAATGGAATTGAGTATAAATATGTCACTAACTATATAACAGTTGCTTTAATTATTGGTTTATTCATTAAATTTCAACCAAAAAATGTATGCGCTTCTTCTTAGCTGTGCTTATTTGTCATTATAATCATATCAAATATGTAAATAATAAAACTCCATTATCAGATTTCTTAAATATTTCAAATCACGGATTTTAAAACGTTTTTTGTCTCTTCTGTAATATTTCTGAAAAGGACTTCGTACACTAAGCTAACGAATTGATTGAAAGAAGGTATGCACATCAAATTCAAATTAACGTTTGGTAAAATAATCACTAAGTTTATAATGAATCATTATTAAGATTTAGCTTAACTTCTAGAATTATGCGGAATTTAATTTTTAATAGTTTCATCATGTGCAATTATTTTGAATCATTGTAATTTATAAAACTATTAATCTAAATAGGTTTGTATTGGAAAGTAGTTTAGGTTTCAAATCAGACCAATAATGTGTGTACAATGAATATAAAAAATGCACAAAACCATGAGATTTTCTAATTTTAGACCTTAATTTTAAAAACCGGTTAACCGAGTGATAAAAACCGGATAAACCGGTTAACCGAAAATCAACATTTTAAATTAACCGGTTCTCAAAAAACCGAGATTTCGAAGAAAAACCGGGTTTTCGGTTAACCGGCTAACCGGTTTATAAACACTAGTAAATGGGGATAAATAACTGGGTTTGGGGAGATGGGGAACAGTTGGGGCAATGTTGTATGTTTTGGGGAATTTTGAATTTTTTTGGGGATTTTTATTTTAGTTATTGTTTTTACGTTTTACTTTTCGTATTTACGGAATTGTTCTATTTAATTTATGTAGTATATACGATTTAATGTGTAATAAAGAACTAAGATTAAATGAAATGATTTATGACAAAATACATCTATGCCTCGTTTCGCTAGCAGTAAGAATTTAAAAGCTATCAATAATTGCGGGTTTCATCATACTGGTGAATGGTATGAAAAGCTAATAATCGATTTTCGACTTTTCGATCCACCATTTTCATATAATCTTATATACCCTTCACCAAAGTATACCTTAATTGTATGTTGAAAAAAATAACAAAAATAAAAAAAACAAGTAAGAGTGCTATATTCGGCTATGCCGAATCTTATATACCCTTCACCTTTGTTGTGGATGTATTATTATTTTTTATAATTAGTATATAGGTATGTATATGTACATTGCCCACTTTCAGCTTACAGCATCCTAAATTTATCAAGAACACAAAAAACAACAACAACGCCAAACGAAACAGAACACCAAAAGAAAAAACAAAAACAACATACGCAAGGCAATGAAACCAACACACATCCAAACATACGTTTAATTGTATAAAAAACAACAACAACGCCAAAAGAAACAAAACACAAAAGAAAAACAAAATACGCAAAGCATGCACATTCAAACATACGATTTGTTGATTTTTTGTCAAAAAAACCAACACACAACCAAACAAAAGTTTAGTTGTATAAAAAACAACAACAACGCCAAAAGAAACAAAACACAAAAAAAAAACAAAATACGCAAAGCTTGTACATCCAAACATACGTTTTGTTGTTTTTTTGTCAAAACAACCAACACACAACCAAACAAACGTTTAGTTGTATAAAAAACAACAACAACGCCAAAGCAACAACCATATACGTTTTGTTGCTTTTTTGTCAAAGCATGCAATACATTGTGTTTTTTGATGAAATTTTCAGAGGTTGTCTCGGATTTTTGCTCATATCTCCGTTATTTATGGACGGATTTTGCTGATTTTAAATAGCAAAATTCTCGAAAGTATATCTAACAGAATTGTTGAAGATTTGGATCCCGGAGATATCTGGGGCCTTCAGAAAATTGATTTCAACAGACAGACGGACAGACAGACAGACGGACAGACAGACAGACAGACAGACAGACAGACAGACAGACAGACAGACAGACAGACAGACAGACAGACAGACAGACAGACAGACAGACAGACAGACAGACAGACAGACAGACAGACAGACAGACAGACAGACAGACAGACAGACAGACAGACAGACAGACAGACAGACAGACAGACAGACAGACAGACAGACAGACAGACAGACAGACAGACAGACAGACAGACAGACAGACAGACAGACAGACAGAAAGACAGAAAGACAGAAAGACAGAAAGACAGAAAGACAGACAGACAGACAGACAGACAGACAGACAGACAGACAGACAGACAGACAGACAGACAGACAGATTTGTTAAAATCGTATTTGGGATTGACATATTTGACTGATCTCAAGAATTCATTAAATTAGAAAAGTTCACTAAAAAATAAGTAAGAGAGCTATATTCGCTTGTGCCGAATCTTATATCTTATCACCTAATTATAATTAAAAATATTTTTTTTTTAAATTAGTTTTTTAATTTTTTTAAAAAAAGTTTTTCCCATTTTTTTTCAAAAAAGAATTTGCGACAAAAAAAAATTAGTTTGATGAAAAAAAAATCGGATTAAAAAATATTTTTCCCGATTTTGACCCATTGTAGGTCCAACTTACTATAGCCTTATATACATACATCGTTGCAATGACTTTGAAATATCTATTATTAGATATCCATATTGTCTATATTAGTGACTCAGTTATCCAGATATAGATAAAAAATAGGCCAAAAATCGAGGTTTTCCCAGTTTTTTCCTAATATCTCAGCCATTCATGGCGAAGGGAGATTGCTGACTTTGCTTTAATAATTTCATATATCCAATTCCTGGATAAATTAAAATCTGCGCAAGTGAAAATTGTCCATAATTGACACTAAGTGATCGTATTTGGTCCAAACATCCCATAGTCCAAACCTTTTGCATTCATGTACGTTTTAAAAATCTTGTATTCACAATATGACCACCTTTAGACAATTTCTCCTATTGCAATCACGAAAATTACATGTGTAATTTTTTCTCGTATGTGTAATTTAGGAATGAGGCATGTGTAGTTTATAATTTTATTGGTGGCAACACTGAGTGATGTTCAAAAATAAAAATGAAGATATTTGGTGAGAGAGCTACCCAGCAAACATAATGTCAAACACTTAAAATAATAACAAAATGAAGAAAGTTTAAATTTAGAATTTTTGTCAAATAAAACCAATTTATTAAATGAATATAATTTAAATTTTAAGGAAATGAAAGAATATACATTATACGGCCGAAATACTCTCAAGTTTTTTATTTATTTTTAACTTTGTTTTTTTGTGTTCAATTGTAATTGAAACGCGTGTGTTTGCTATGCTTCATCCAAAAACCAACCAACAACAATGCTTATTGAATTTCTGAAAAAATGAGACATTTATTACGCTCTTTAAAAGAGCGTAACAAATGTGTTTAAATTTTTTAAACAATTGTTGTATGGGATGAACATCACTGGTTTAAAATTGTTATTGTTTGTCCTAAACTATTACTACTCTGTAAGCTATGTTTATTGTGCTGTCGTATCCAACCAGCAGAGACCTGCGCCGAACCCCTACTAGTCACATACGCCGAGCCGTCGAGTCGACACCAAGAATCGCAGTCAAAAAGTTCTAGTCTCGAAAAATTAAGCAATACCATTTTTCACAAGCCTTCGCCGCCGATAAAAGTGTTCGACACAGGTCTCTGACTGATAACACTATGCAACAAATGAAGACTTTTGGAAAAACACAAGATCATGACAGTATAGGTTCGACTCTACTACCAAAGGGTAGTAAAACCCTATACTCAGTTTGTCCATTTTGGTGACCGATTTGTTTTTATGGGCCCCCAAAGTTTCTGAAAATCAGTTGGGCCTCTAAAAAAGGTGTCATCAGTTTTTGGTTAACAGCTAATTCAGACTTTGTGATACGGCTTAACTTTATATGGCAATAATATAGCTAAGATTTCGCCAAATAAATTTTGTTACAATTTTTTTCCAAAAAATAGCTTTTTCGTGCACTTTTGTTGAAAAAATATAGGAAGAAAATTTTTTTTTTACTTTTTTTAGAATAACTTCCTGGGACTCCTAATTTTTCAATAACAATATTTAGCAAAGTTGTAGCTACGGTAAAGTTGAACAACTCTTGTGAACATATCAATGCAATCCGAACATATCTAGGCATTCTAAATAGCTGTCAAAAATCACTTTGTAGCATACAAATTTTATTTTTTTACTATTTTTTTACTCTAAAACAAAAACTTTTTGTTAAAAATTTATGTTCGAGTGTATACTTCTCTATTGTGCTGGAATAAAGAAGAATGGGCAAATCATTATCCGTATGATCCGGGCGCATCACTTTATCCAATCTTGATCACGCAAGACCGGCTTGATGCAAGATATGAAAAAACATTAAAATTTTTGAAAGTGGGCATGGTATGTGAAGCTTCTGAAGAGTAAATATAAGCTTTTTATATAAGTTTTTGATATCGGTGGAAACCTTATGATTTGTAGATTGACATTTTAGTGAAATGAATTAATTTTGTGTTTTTTCGGACGTATTTTACCCTAAAAACTAACAATATTATAAAATGGTGATTTTCCATCAAGAAAAATAAAAACTTTGAATTAATGTAAAATTTTAACAGTTACAGACATCACAATGAAATTTGGAAGTAATATAGATCTAAATGTTCTTAAGTCAATGGCATCACTAATGTTGCCATTCTTTGTTCTCAAACATCGAAATTCCTAAAACGGGGAAAATGTGTTCCAAAAACTGAGTTTTTTTAGAAAATAGCCCGCTTTGAAGTTATTTACAGTATGATAGTAAAAACGTTTTGTATGTGTATAAACAATATATAGGGCTATACAAATATGACGAGCTTTTGAGGATCGGTGCATTGCGTTTTTAGAATTTTTTACTCAAACCTAAAATTTTGTTTCAAAATTGGCCAAGTTTGGATAGGGCTGGAGGCTACAATGTCTGCTTAAGTTAGTCAAATTTTACTTTATACGCTTTTGCATTAAGTTCTCTTTCCAGATCATAGAAAAGTGTATATAGCCACGAAGAAAATTAGTTTTTTATAAAAGAAAAAATATGGGGATTTTTTGGGAAAAAACTTAAAAAACACACGCATACAAATTCGAAATATATAAAAAGATGCTTCAACTTTGGATGCATGTAAATTTTAATAGGGACGAAATAATTGTTATCTGGTTTGTTTTATTTTCTTTAGAATTATATCGCAAATATACGTCGTATATTAAAAACAAATTTCGACCTTTCGTAGGCCCATCATATATAAAATACAAAAAAAGATCGAGCAAAATTTAAAAATAAAATTAAACCTAAATATCTCTTGAACTAAAAGAGATAACATAAAAGCATATTTTGTAGACCTTCTCAAGGACTATCTATATTTTTAATTTCAGCTCATTCGGATCACAAATGGCTTTTTGGCGATTTTTTTTTTTAAATGTTTGACATTGAGGGTCCACTCACTGATCCCCATTTCGAACACCTCAGCCGAGTAAATAATACAGCACAACATAGAAGTGTGGACTTGATCATACTATTTTAACAAAAAATCTTTGTTTTAGCGTAAAAAAATAGTAAAAACGAAAATTGTTAAGGTACAAAGTGATCTTTATGTGCTATTTAGAGTAACTAGACACGTTCAGAATGCATTGATATGTAAAGTTGTTCAACTTTACCGTAGCTACAACTTTGCTAAATATTGTTAGTGAAAAATTAGGAAACCCTGGAAGTTATTCTAAAAAAAGTAAAAAAAAAAATGTTCTTCCTATATTTTTTCAACACTATTTCCATATAAAGTTAAGCCGTATCACAAAGTCTGAATTAGCTGTTAACCGAAAACTGATGACACCTTTTTTAGAGGCCCCACTGATTTTCAGAAACTTTGGGTGCCCATAAAAAAAATTGGTCATCAAAATGGACAAACTGAGTATAGGGTTTTACTACACTTTGGTAGTAGAGTCGAACCTATATAGTCATGATCTTGTGTTTTTTTCACTGTTGCATTGTGTAATCAGCTGTTTTTGTTTACAATTATTTTTTGAACAAAATTTTTATTTGTTTTCGTAAAAGTGGTTGCAGAATAATATTTAATAGACGCTATAGAAAATAATTATTATTTTAGTTTTCTCACTTGGCATTGTAACAGAAAATTTTTGTAATTGTTTTATTTTGTATCGGTCTTTTATATCAGCTGATTTACATTTGAAATAGCACACTCAGTTATGAGGGGTTGTTCACAACAGTCGTATTTTTTCATGTTATTATTTTAGTACTTCTGAAATTAGGACACCTTGTGAATTAGCTTAATGTGTATTACACACATCTACATACATATATACACACAAGTAAACTTTTGTTTTCTTTTTATAAAGTCACCTTTTGTGAATTCAAATTCATTCAGAATCATGTGTGCCTAATTTTAAATTTTTAGGTTTATTATTATAAAATATTCAAAAAGTACCATTGCAATAAACAAATAGTACCAGTCAAGTTTGAATTTTAAATTTGTATTATCAACTAATTTTGTTTCTATAACAATTAATATTTAAAAATTATCACAAAACCGAAAAAAAGACGAAACCGCGGTTTTAAAATTCTTCGGTTTTTTGGAAACTCTAGGTCCGTTATTATAGTAAATTCAAAGAAGTACCTATGAGTACAAAGAAAAAGTACTAAGAAATATGGCCTTGAATTTTCACTCACTTGGGACCATAGACGCATAATTTCATATTTCTATGTCCATTATTGCAGAGAATTCAAAAAGTACCATTAGAATATATAAAAAGTACCAAAAAGCCCCCACTTGTGGTTTCCCACTCACTCCCATATAAGCTTAATTTCATAGTTTTAGGTTAATTGGTGAAGAAATTACAAAAAGTCGAATAAAGAAAATGTACCAAAAAGTCTATCTCTAGAATTCTAACTCACTTAGGACCATATATGCTAAATATCATGTTTCTAAGTTCATTGTTATAGAAAATTCAAAAAAATACCATTAGAATAAAGAAAAAGTACCAAAAAGTCTCCCCCTAAAATTCTCACTCACTTCAGAACATATACGATTAATTTCATATTTTTATGTCCATTATTACAGAAAATTCAAAAAAGTACCGCTACAATATATAAAAAGTACCAAAAATCAGGCACTTGTGGATACCCACTCACTCCGGTCCATATAAGCTTTATTTCATATTTCTAGGTTCATTGGTGAAAAAATTACAAAAAGTACCATTCGAATAAAGAAAAAGTACCAAAAAGTCTCCCCTACAATTCTCACTGACTTAGGACCGAGTATGCTTAATTTCATGTTTCTAAGTCCATTGTTATACAAAATTAAAAAAAGTACCATTATAATAAAGAAAAAGTACCATGAAGTATCCGCTTGAATTTTTACTCACATAGGACCATATACGCTTAATTTCATGTTTCTAGGTCCATTATTATAGAAAATTTAAAAAGTACCATTATAATATAGAAAAAGTACCAAAAAGCAGACACTTGTGGATTCCCACCCACTCTGGCCTATGTAAGCTTTACTTCATGTTTCTAGGTTCATTGGTGAATAAATTACAAAAAGTACCAATCGAATAAAGAAAAAGTACCAAAAAGTCTCCCCCTAGAATTCTTACTCACTTAGGACCATATATGCTTCATTTCATGTTTCTAAGTCCATTGTCATATAAAATTCAAAAAGTACCATTAGATGAATAAAAAAGTACCTATAGTTCAGTTCCCACATTTTGGTACCTAAATATTGTACCCTATTCCTAACACAAACTTTACTCAGATACATATCAGCTAACTTTAATGTCGATAAATGAAATAATTTAAAATATTAAAAAAAGTACCATTAGGAGAAAAGTACCAATTTCCCTTTTCTTCCTTGAAACAATCAAGTTCGAACTTTAAAAATATTCCATTTTGCCAAAATTGTTTATGCTACAGACATGTCTCAAAATATTAAAATCTGTGTTAATGTGCCCAAGAAAAAATATGTTTTAAAAAAAGTACCAAACTGTTTACCCGGATTTGGCCCAATATACACCTTGGCACTCGAGTTCCAAATAACACCCTGTTAGTTAATTTTTGTACGAATCCAGGAACCAATGTTAAAAAATTAACAAAATTGACTTAATAATTTCAATAAAATGTATTTTCCCGATTTTATCCCCTTTTTGGTACCTTTTTTATCCCCATTGCTTTGGTAAAATTTAATTCAAATAAATTTCTGTATCGTGGTGCGAGCTCATAATAAAATATTCGTATGTCTATGTCAAATTATAGAAAAACATATTTTGTGAAAAAGTACCAAAAATAAAAAATCCCTTAAGGGTTCGAATTTCAAAAAAGTACCAAATTCATATTTCTATTTTTGATATGTAAAGAATACGATTTAAAATGTGTTTCTATGTTTATTGGTTTAAAAGATACATAGGGTGCAAAAAAAGTACCAAAATACAGTTTTTACCCGTTTTCTCCCCTAAATGTTTCGAATTTTGAAAAAGTACGAAACACCTGTCAGCTTATTTTTTAAATGGAGTAACATGCAATTTTAAGTTTTTTTGTATCTTTATTAGTTTTGAAGATATAAGGTTACCGAATTTACCCGTTTTTACCCCCTAAACGTACTTCAGTAACTCTTATTTTGCTGTCTCTACCATAGATGACGCTGGTAACGCGACCAAGGAGCCACTCAGTAGGTGGTAGAAAGTCTTCTTTGACTATCACAATGTCGTTTGGTTTCAAGTTGTCGCGTTGCCTCTGCCATTTAAATCGTCTTTGAACCTCGGTGATGTATTCAGACTTCCAACGTCGAGCAAAAATATGTTGGAGCGCTTTCAATCTTTCCCAGCGTTTTAGGAATGGAAAATCTTTGAGTGGAGGTTCAGCAGGTGCTTCTGGTAGTGCTGTAATCGGAGCTCCTCGAAGTAAATGTCCTGGGGTGAGAGGTAAAATATCATTCGGATTTTCGTTTAGAGGTGAAAGAGGCCGCGAATTTAAAACAGCTTCGATACGAACTAGGTGAAGGACAAGTTGCTGGTAACTTTCTTCAGATGAGACTTCATACTCTTTACTGCTGCATCCCATCCCATATGAGGTGCATATGGCGGTATAAAAGACCAAGTAAAGCCCAACGTAGTGTACTTTTCGATTAAAGCCTTTTCAGTTGATTTTAGAAAATCGTTGTGGATTTTTAGTAGAGCGTAGCTTGCTCTCCGTTGTCGGAGAACATTGTCTTAGGGAGACCTCTTCGCCAAGTAAATCTGTCGAAGCAGGCTAGCAAGGCATTAGAGAGGTCTGAACAAACTTCTAAAAGGACGGCTCGAGTAGAGAAACACACGAACACCGCAGCATAACCTTTTAAGATCTTTGCATTTCTCAGCGTAGAGGATTTAATGCTAAATGGACCTGCGAAATCGACTTCGGTATATGTGAATGGCAGGGAAAAGTTTACACGTTCTGGAGGGAGTGCGGCCATGATTTGGTACTGGAACTTATGCTTATAGACCGTGCAAGTCTTGCACTCTCGTATGTATTTTCGAACAAGATTTTTCAATCTTGGGATGTAAAATCCTTGACGAATCGCACGTAGCATTATACGGTGCTCAGAGTGGAGTAGAATGCGATGCGTGAAGCTAACTAGAAGTTTCGCGAGATGTGATCTTTCTGGAACAATGACTGGATGACGTTCCTCGTAGCTTAAACCTGAGTTATTAAGCCTGCCGCCAACTCGTAGAAGGTCGTCCATATCAAAAGGATTTATGTTGAGTAATCTGCTTTTACGGCTTAATGGTTTATTTTCCTTAAGACAATCGTATTCGCGGTAAAAATACATCTTTTGAGCGATAGAGATCAGTCGAGTTTTCACTGAGCTGATTTCCTGAGCCGTAATAAACTTTTCGATTGAAAATGGTTTCTTTAGGACTCTGTTGATAAATCTAAGTCGATAACAAATAACTCGTAACGCCCTTGGAAAATATGAAAATTCTTGTAGTACATCTGCGCAATTGACTTCAAGATGAATGTTTATGATAGGCTTCTTCGTCTCCAAGTCGACTGGATCAAAAGTCCGAGGAATTGGCCATAACGAAGTGGGGAGATGTAGCCAGGTAGGCCCATGCCACCTGAGATGACTGACTGCTAATTCCTGCGGAGAGCAGCCACGAGTGCCCATATCTGCAGGGTTTTCTTCAGTTTTGACATGTTTCCAGTGCTGAGTGCTGGCGATGCTGATGATTTGCGTCACACGATTTGCGACAAACGGTCTTAACGTATAAGGAGGTTTTTTCAACCAACCCAGCACAATAGATGAGTCTGTCCACAAAATCAGTTCATAGGAGAACAGGCAGTTCGAGATTAAACTACGGATGAGCTTAGCAAGCAATAAAGCTCCGCACAATTCAAGTTTCGGAACGGCAACTAGCAAGTGACTCTTTATTTGGCCTTCTGAGTTTTCTGTTCGAATGTATACCGAACCACAAAATCTTCGTCTAGAATATCCTCCCGGCACAAACTTTCGAGTAGAAACTGATCGTTTGCTGTCATCTTTTTAAGGGGAAATCCAGCAGATTTCAAAGCTTTAATAAGCTCACCTTGCTTCAGCTTGGCTTCTTCAAGCGTATGTCCACCCGACAGTATGTCATCAACGTAGACCTCGTTTTTCAAAATAACCGATGCTTTGGGATATATGTGTCTGCAATCATGACCTAACTCAAGTAGAGTCCTAATCGCCAAAAAGGGGGCGCAATTTACGCCAAACGTAACCGTTTTAAGTTGAAATGAATTCACGTATCCATCAACTTTGTTGCGGAATAATATCTGTTGATATGGGCGATCTGCGTCATGCATCAAAATCTGCCTATACATCCTCTGAATGTCTATGTATTTGTAATTCCGCCATCGTAGCACGAGCTACGATTTGAAGTGTTGGGCCTTGGTACAGCACATTATTTAACGAAAACCCGCTTCCAGTCTTCTTTGAGGCATTAAATACCACTCGAACCTTGGTGGTTTTGCTTTCGGACTTGACGACCGCATGGTGTGGTAGAAAGAACGAAGAAACTTTTTCTGCTTTGGGTTCAAAATGTACAACTGGTTCCATATGATCCAAATCTATGTATTCTTGGAGAACTTCAGCGTACTGCGCTTTCAAATCTGGAGTTTTTTCGAGCGTTTTCTCCATTCTGTGGTACTGGATTCTGTGGTACTCCATTCTGTGGAGCCATATTTCGAGAAGGACCCAAAAATATCTCTTTCAGAAATTGTTCCTTAAAAGAGAGTCTGACCACGTAACGTCCATTGTCGATTTGCAAATCGCTTTTTTCCACCTCATCTATCTCCCAAAACTTCTTCAGTTGTTCATGAAGAACCATATCGCTACAAGGCGAAACTAATGTATGGAAAGTTTGGATTTTTGTGTCTGGTTCAAGGCCTAATAGATACCATCCGAATTGGGACTCTCGAGCTTCAAGATAATTCCCAATATTCATCTTTACGCCGTTCAAATTTATAAAAGGCAAATAATCGCTTCCAATAATCATATCGATTGCAGCAGGTTTATAAAAATAGGGATCTGCGAGCTTTAAACCTTTTATATCTTCTAAATTTTGGATTGGAATCGGCCGTGAAGGCATAAAATGTGCCAATGTTGGTACCACAATCGCTCGGATTTTAATTTTAAAATCGGATATTCGAGATTTAACTGTGACATAGCACCTTCCCTTCGAACTTCCTACCACCGTCTCACCGAATCCTGACATTTCGCTACGATGGGGTTCTAAAGGTATCGATAGATTCTGTTGAATACGTTTTAGGATAAAACTTCTAGTTGAACCTGTATCAATTAACGCTCGAACAGTGAATTTTTCTCCCAAATGTTCTACATTAACCAAAGCTGTTGGTAAAATAGTAGTTCCGCTGTGTTGAGATAAATTAACCTGAATTGACTCTACCTCATTTGCACTAGAAGTGCCAGATTGTGCCGATTGATAATTAGACGACTTTGTTTGGTTTTGAGTGCCCGACACGGAAGGTCTTTCATCATCCTGACGATGCTGTTGAGATGATGTCCTTTGAGTTGGAACCTTTTTCGACTTATCTTCTTCGATATGTAGCATGTGTGATGCCTTTTATTGCATATGGTGCAATTACTTGAACTGTGACATTTCGTCTTAAAATGGGTGGGTGAAAAACAATTCGCACAAAATTTTTTCGCATATACAGTGGGGAGCTCAAATGAGTACATGTTTCTATTTTCTGCACTTCTTATGGAATAAAAATAAAACTAATAAAGCAAATCCAAAAATGTTTTCTGTCATTTATTTTATGTTTAATATGTAACAAAATGAATTACAATTCGAAACAAAAAACATCCAGTTCTAAATAAAAAAAACAGACAAAACTAAAATAACTCACATGTACTCAATTTTGCACCCCACAATAACTTTAGGGAAGAATTGCATTTTTTAAAAAAAATTTCAAAATCCTTTACTACGTAAATAAAATTTTACACGCATTGGCATATTTTCTATGAATTTTTCATTATTATAAACAATATGGATATCTAATGATAGATATTTCAAAGACCTGTGCAACGACGTATATAAGACCATAGTAAGTTGGACCTACAATGGGCCAAAATCGGAAAAAATATTTTTGAACCCGAATTTTATTTTTTCACCAAAATTTTTTTTCACTAAATATTAAAAAAAAAAATTAAAAACTAAAAAAAAAAATTTTTTAAATTAAAAAAAAAAAAAAAAATTAAAAAACAATTTCGAAAAAATAATTGGAAAAAAATTTGAATTTTGTTTACCTAAAAATATTTAAAATTTTTATTTTAAAGTATAATTTGGTGAAGGGTATATAAGATTCGGCACAGCCGAATATAGCTCTCTTACTTGTCTTTTTTGGAATCGGAGACAACAATTCTATATAAAAAGAGCGCCAAATAATTTTGTCCACCTAGATTTGGAACCACAGTGAGATCTGAAGAAACTTAATACCTGTCTACAGTCAGCGTCAAAAGAAAATGTACAACTTGTTTTTGCATTTAAATTGTTTTATTTACATATTAAAAAACATTTTTTTCTCCAGTTCTAGTATATTTTTTTGATAAACAATTTAATTGGTCTCTTACAATATACAAACAAATAAGAGAGCTTATTCGGCTGTGCCGAATCTTATATAACCTTCACCAAATTATACTTCAAAATACAAATTTTAAATATTTTTAGGTAAACAAAATTTATTTTTTTCCCTAGTTGTTTTTTTAATTATTTGGAAAAAATTTTTTTTCGAATTGTAATATAAAATTTTGTTTTTTTAAATTTAAAATTTTTTTTAATTTTCACTCACTGTAGGTCCAACTTACTATGGTCTTATATGCGTCGTTGCAAAGGTCTTTGAAATATCTATCATTAAATATCCATATTCACTCTTCTCACGAAGGTGAAGGGTATAAAAACAATTTTTAAAAATATTGATTTATTTTATAATATTACGTAATACGTACTATTTGAAAATAAGAGTCCATGGAATTTTTATTGAGAAAAATCCTTTTGATAAAAAATTACCAAAATTAAAACAATTTTTAGGCCTTAAGAATTCGAATTTCAAAAAAGTACAAAAAAAATTTCTAAAATTGATCTGAGCCAGATGCATTTAAAATAGTATTTCTATGTGTATTTATGTAGGAGATATTAGGGTGGCCCTTAATAGACGAAAGCTGGATTATGGCCATTCTCACCCCCCAGTTTGGTGAACATTAGTAAAAAAATCATCCTGAAAACATTTTAGGTAAATCAGTTGGGGTTAAGACGTGCCGCAAGCCCTCTGAAGTTTTGAGATGCATTTACAAGGTGAAAAAATGAATTTTTTTAGTTTTTGTAATCTTTCCATGAAAAATTCCAAATATTGAAAAATTTGACATTTGACCTTCACGATTTAAGGGTTAACGTTTTCCGATTTTAGGAAAACTTTCAGACTATATTTAAAATTACTTGAACTATAATATTCTGAATAAGTATTGCTTAAAATTCATAAGAGTAAGGAAATACAGCTCATTCGCCAAAAAATTACCAAATAATTGGTTTTTCTCAAAAATTTCAAAATTTAAATCCAGGTACGGAAAAACTATAAGAGATATTTTCATAATTTTTTCACATTTTTATTCCCTATTATATTCTTAATAAATCCTAATGAGATGATCAAAAAATTCTGAAATTTGTTTAACAAAATTTTTAAAAAATTTAAAATGGAGTTTTGAAACTGCCGTTAAAAAAATTTTATTTGTTTGTTCATACCTAAGAATAGGTTAAAAGTATCCTACGTAGACAAAAACTCATATACACGAAACTATGGACATATTTTAAATAAAAATGAGCTTTTGTAAGCATATTGTAAATCAGGGAAAACCTATACTATTGCATTTTACGATTGTATTAGTTATACACTCTCTCCGCTCTCACCACGAATCGGTGTTGCCAGTAAGCTTTCGACTTTTTTTCCCCAATTAAAAATGTAAAATCTCATATTGTTCATCATACATCTTTAAAAGTTGGGACATTTTTTTTTCACTGGCAACGCTGATTCTTAAATTGTGCGATAAAAAAACGATACACAACCTGCTTGTTTGAGTTCTCAAGCTAGACTGATTAAAAGTTGTTTATTTCTCTACAATGCGTGTGCACACGTACGTAAGAGAAGAGTACATGAAAAACGCGGCGCCCATGTTTTGCCTTTCCCTGTTGTAAATGCATCTCAAAACTTCAGAGGGCTTGCGGCACGTCTTATCCCCAACCGATTTAGCTAAAATTTTTTCAGGATGATTTTTTTACTAATGTTCACCAAACTGGAGGGTGAGAATGGCCAAAATCCAACTTTCGTTTATTAAGGGCCACCCTAGTATACATATATCGATCAAAATATTATCGACATCTTGTTTTCCCTACATGTCAAAGCAGTAAATAAGATAGTTATGAATTGTGAATAAGATCTTTAACTATCTATGAACTATTTTTTAGTTTCTGTTTTATTAGTTCCGACTTTAGTTATGATTTATGAATATGCGCTATTGTATTTAATATTGTTTCTATGTTTTCGAAATAAAAAGTGAAGAGATTATTTTCAAACGCCTTTTTTTATTGATATCAATTTGACACATTGCGACTAGTCTCGATTGAAAATGATTGCGACTAACGGAGGGTTAATCCGCTGGGTGCCCCTCTTGACAGAAAAAAAAGTGTCAGTTTCGTGCATAGTGTAATAGTTTGCGAGTAATGATAATTTACTTCTAATCAAATTTACAAAAATCACATTAATATTTGTTAATATTTAATATTTAATAATTTTTTGGCTACCTTAAGGTAGGGTCAGACTACGCAAATTATTTGACACAAGATGTTTCATGTGTTTGATCAAAACTACATCAAATAATTCATGGGTTGATTTTGTGTTCACACTGTACACATTTATTTGCCATATTTGTTTAATCAAACTACACCGAAATACTATCAAACACACAAAGGGGAAAATATATTTGACTTGTGGTCACATTTATGGTAATATTTGTTCTAAATAATTATTAAATAAAGCTGCAAAACAACTTTAATTTCTTTCATCAATAAAAAAGACATTTCTAGAAAGTAAAATATTACCAGATTTTGCTTTACATTTGAAAGAATTATGAAATTTCAGTACTTTTATTTAAGCGTCAAATATTTTATGTTTCTAGTTTGAACAGAAAATATTTTTGCACTGCAAACAAGAAAACAGCTGAATTTGGTCAAACAAATTTATTTGCCAATATGAAAACATTCTTGTAATGTGACCACTAAACAGCAAATATTTTCCTGCATTTTGGGTATATTTTTATTTGATCTTGCAATTCATTTGCAAGATCAAACAGCGTCAAATAACAGCTGTTGCATCATGTGTTATCGCAAAAGTAGTGTTGCTATATCTTAAATTAAAAATCGCTAAATAATGAAAACAAATCGCGAAAAGAACACAAGCTTGAACAATTTAATAATATAATTATTAAATGTTTATTTATTAAATTATATTACTATCACAATTCATAATTGAAATTGAATGGAAATGTAATCATGTTTTATACTTAAAAAATATTTGAAATATTAAATATCTTTCAAACAAAAAACATATGGCTTGAATTTATGTTTCCTTTTTACTGGAGAATGCTATTGAAATAAAGTGTAATACAACTGTAATTCACTTGCTTGACTATAACTCAAGGCTTGAATTACACTTGCTATCAACTTGAATTCCAGTAAAAATGCTTATTGGTTTTTTAATACATATTATTAATCGAACACGACTTTTTCCAAACTTTTTTCATTCAGAATAAGAACATGTTCACAAATATTGTTAAATTTTATGGAAATGTTTACCTTTTTTACATAAATTTTTAATTAATTCCAATTCAATCGCATTATCTAAAAATTTATAATAAAAATTTTTGTATGATACTAAAATCAGAAAAGTGAAAAATGCTATTAGACATATTCTTCTTCTGCAGTAAAAAAAAAATTAAACAGATCATACTGTTTAAGAATTATTTTTTAATTACAATCAATTCATACTATTTATGTATGTATAAAAAAAATGTCTTTGCTTTTAAATGCAATCTGTATAAAATTTCAGTTAATATTCCATATGTACATATGAGCAATTTTAAATTTTGAAAATAGACAAACTCCATGTATAAATAAAAAATAATCAAACATCAGACTATGTTAAATGTATAAAAATATAAATCGCATAAAATTGCAAAAATCGCAACATAGACTTCATATCTTCAATTAGTTTTTCTCCCAGTATGTCATCCTAGGCTGAATGACATTTATGTGAAGAAGAAGACTTCATTTATTGATGCAATTATTTAGTGAAAATAATTTAAATAACAAATATTCAAGAAATATTGAATATGTATTTATGTTTAAAAAAAAAATAGTGAATTTGTGTCTTTAATTTAGTACGAAAAATATTTGAATAATCTCCTCTTATTTTTCCGCCATGCTGAGCAAATAATTTTCTGTTTTTTTCTATTTGATCAAACAATTATTTTATGAAAGTGTTTGATATAGTGTGACCACACGGCAAATATATTTACTGATTCTTTTTCGCAGCAGTTTGGACAAACAAAAAGTGAAAAATTAAATTCAATATATGATAACAAAATTCAATAAATCTCTAATAAAATGATTACTTTACAATTCGAAATAAGTGCTTTAACCTTAAAAATATTTGCAAGATCAAATTATATATTTTTTAGGTATTTATGTAGCTAGTGGTCACACTTTGTTCACATTAAGAAAATATTTTGTTTGCCGACAAATAATTTTGTTTGACTAAAATCATCTGTTTTGTTGTTTGCTCTAAATTTTATTTGTGGTCAGATTCAGGCAATGAAATATTTGACGATAAACGTCAAATATTAGCTGTGTGTGACCGTACCTTTAGTTTCAATAGATTTGCTATTGAATGCAATTCAAATTTTGGAAATCTGTGCTAGCAAAAAAAATGGACTTTTGGCCGATGAAATTAAGTTGTGAGCCACCGTGCGTCGCTCCACTTTGGGGCCTTCTGACCCCGAACACCGTTGATCTCAAGAGCCCAAGTTTATATTTATTTAAAAATTGGGTTTTCAGTTTATAAATATATATAGAGTAAATTCGAATATTGTGGACTATGCGTCTAATGTGGGCCAGTCACTTTTTTCAGAAACTATTGGCAAAAAATATTTTTTTTTATGTTTTAATAGGGTAAGTTTTGTATTCTGTGATAATCTTTAGTACGTAAGTTTTAATATTATTTATTGTTCACAATTATTTTATATGTTTTAGGATTTAAGTTTATTTTTAGGGTTACAGTTTTACACTTTTAGCGCACTTGTTCTTCTTCTTAGGATAAGTTTAAAGAGAGTGTTGATAAAAAGGAGTTGGTTGCAGTTGAGATGAGGGTGATGATTGTCATCAGGGATGGGTATATTATATTGTTCACTTCATAACTCCAACACTCCATTAAAAAAATAAGCTGACAGGGGTTTCGTACTTTTTCGAAATTCGAACCATTTAGGGGAGAAAACGGATAAAAACTGAATTTCGGTACTTTTTTGGCATCCTATGTATCTTTTAAACCAACAAACATAGAAACAAATTTTAAATCGCATTCTTAACTTATCAAAAAATAAAAAATATAAGTTTGGTACTTTTTGGAAATTCGAACCCTTTTTCATAAAATTTTTTCTATAATTTGACATACACATACGAATATTTTATTATGAGCTCCCACCACGATACAAAACTTTATTTGCATAAAGATTTACCACCGCAATGGGGATAAAAAAGTTACCAAAAAGGGGATAAAATCGGGAAAATACATTTTATTAAAACATATTTTTTCTTGGGCACATTAACACAGATTTTAATCGTTTACATGTTTCAAACGATTAAAATCTGTGTAGCCTAAACAATTCTGGCAAAATGGAATATTTTTAAATTTCAAACTTCAGGGGTGTTCAAGGAGGAAACATTTTAAATTATTGCACATATGGACATTAAAGTTAGCTGATATGTATCTGAGTGAAGTTAGTGTTAGGAATAGGGGATAATATTTAGGTACCAAAATGTGAGAACTGAACTATAGATACTTTTTTATTTCGCTTCATATTTTTCTGGGAGTATTTTAAAAATATAATTTTTATAATAATGACATAGTTTTGATCAAAAAACACAAATTTAAAATGTGTTTTTTAGACTGTTACCATAGAGCAACAATTTTCTTCAATGTAAAAAAAAATTTTGGTTTTCGTATTGATTTTAAAATTTTTTTGTTTAAATTAAAACAAGTTTAAATTTTTAAAGGTTTTTTGCAAGTAATCTCAAAATAAATTAAATTTAAATAGTACAGAAATATTTTACCTACAGTTTTTCATAAAAGATTGGACGCTTGCAGCTCAGCCCTACTTCTGGTGTAGTCCAGGCACATTTTATCCATCGAAAGTCATCCATTTTTTTGACAACATATTCCGAAGATAGATCTTCAACAACTTCTATTTCTTCATATTCAATATTAACTTCATAGCTATCCTCCCGCAAAATTTCTTGCCTGACAAAAGAATCATTTTGGTCAAAGGTTTCTATTAAATCTAGTAAAATATCTATTTTTCCAGTTCTTCTATATCTGAAAAATCAGAGATTTCAAAATTTACTAGAATTTTTTCAATTTCACTTTCGATTTCATGATGGCCAAATGAATTCCATACAAAAATTAAAGTAACGTTTGTTACTGAATTGTATACGCAACGATGATTAGTTGCCATATGGCAACAAGCCGATTTTAAAAAATCATTACTTGCGACTTGCGATTTAGTTTTGAGGTGCATTTACAAGGGAAAAAATGCATTTTTTTCAGTTTTTTTTTTAAAATTTGCCATTAAATAATTACTCTTGCTGTTGGAGAATCAGTATTTTTTATTTATTTTAACTTTTAATTATAAATTTCCTATTGGGGTTTCTAAAATGTAACACTTATCATTAAACTCACATTTGCTATCTCTTTATCTCAATATTAAAATATAACCAGTATTTTTAAGCTGCTGTTAATTTATGTAATGTACATTATGTTAATTACATTGTTCATGCTCATTGTATTTTTTGTATTAATTATATATTTCTTCTTTTATCTACCTACTTCTGTACTTAAGTATAATAACGGTTTTTATTTACACTGATTTTGGAATTTTTGGTACATATTAACTACGACTTAAAATTATATTACTATTCTTGATACTCTGTTAAAAAACATTAAAAACTGAGCCGAGCTGCTTAATAATTGAATTTAAGTTTGATAAAGTTTACAGCCAAGCTGCTTATTTAATAAATTTGAATTTAAGTTAAAATCAAAAGTGTAGTTTGATTAATTCTCATACATTAAAATTGGTGCCGAAACCCGGGAAAACCCATTTGTAATAAAATATCATAGCCGCTTGTAATTGAACTCTGTTTGTGAAAACTTTTTGGAATTGGATTCATCTTGGTGGACTTATGAGAAGGCTTTTTTTTATTTATTGAACGATTCCGCTATCAACCGAAGCCAAATAAATAAACCAGCTTTGCATTTATCTTGCTTGTATTTGAAATTGTATTTCGATCGATTCCAGGATTATTTAATCGGAAAATTTTGGTTTGAAATCATAATAAACCGTATGTATAAATCTTATTTTTGTATTAAGAATGGAAGACATTTCAAATATAATTGAAGACCAACGTGGGTTATTAGACAATTTAAAACGAACATCTAAGAGGTTTGATAGTAAATCTAGGGTTCTAAAGACACGAGGTTATGTTCAAACCATTTTGGAAGCTATAGAATCAGTATGTCAGCAGTTTACAGATACACACTACCATCTTATTAGTTTAATTCGAAAAAGGTCCATTAGGTCAGATGAGGTACCCTATTTTTCTGAGGAAATTTTTGAGGAATTCCAAGATTTCTTTCAAATGTTTAAAGGAAGATTGCTAGATATTAATGCTGAGATTCAGCAACCTCATTCGCCTATATTTCACTCAAGCACATTTCACGCATCAACATCTAGGCAAAATACGACAATACCAGCTGAAGCACGATTGCCCAAAATTGATATACCGAACTTTTCTGGAGACTACCTGTCTTGGATCTCATATAGAGATATGTTCGTATCATTAGTACATAGTAATGTGTCACTATCAAAGATACAGAAATATTATTTCCTTAAGGGTTCTTGCTCTGGTACTCCACTAGACATTGTTAATGAATATCCAGCTTCTGAGGAAAATTACGACTTAGCATGGGATGCTCTTAATATGCGTTATCACAATCGTAGGAAAATTGTTAGCACTCTATTATCTAAACTGTTCTCAATTCCGAATTCCAATGGTACTGCCGAAAGTATACAGAATATTTAGGATACTACACGCAATTGTTTAGCTCTACTAAATACTTTAGGAGTCACAAAGGAAACCTATGATGCAATTATAATACACATCACTGTTAATCGCCTTGACGCTCAAACAAGAAAGGAATGGGAACAGTCGCTTAAAGCCACAGTAGAAATTCCTAAGATCAGCGAACTTTTTAGTTTTTTGGAAACATCGTTTAGGACACTTGAATCTCTCGCTGAACCTACTCAGTCAATTTCGCGTGTAAAGACATACCCAAACTCTAGAAATAATTTTCGTAGAAATATCCATATAACAACTTCGAACGATGATAGCAATTGCCCATGCTGCAACAGACGTCATTTCTTATACAAATGTTTTAAATTTATATCTATGGCATCGAACGAAAAACGTGAACTTATGAAAACCAAACGAATTTGTCATAATTGTTTGAATGTTGGTCACTTTAGTCGCGAATGCCGCTCAACAGCTCGTTGCCAGACATGCCAACAAAAACACCACACCATAGTTCATAATGAATTTACAACATCAGCGTCTACGGACCAAATATCGTCTAATAGATCAGAGACAACAGAGAACTCTTCCAATATTGCAATACACTGTAGTGCACTCGCAAAACCTCAAGTTTTATTAGCCACTAGTGTTTATAAAAAACCGACTTTTTACAAAACCGGTTTGTCGGTTAACCGAAAATTGGCCTTTTTTAGAAAACCGGTTTTTCGGTTAACCGACATGGAAAAAACCGGTTAAACCGGTTAACCGTCATATATGTGTAGAAAACATAAAATGTCCAATAAAGTATATACGGCTTTAAAATTTTTAGTTTTTAGTAGTCAGAAATGGTTAATATTAAATAACTATGAATATACTAAAGTGCTAAGTCCATTTTATTTTGTAAAAATTTCAAAATTATTATCTCAGTCAAATGGAATTGAGTATAAATATGTCACTAACTATATAACAGTTGCTTTAATTATTGGTTTATTCATTAAATTTCAACCAAAAAATGTATGCGCTTCTTCTTAGCTGTGCTAATTTGTCATTATAATCATATCAAATATGTAAATAATAAAACTCCATTATCAGATTTCTTAAATATTTCAAATCACGGATTTTAAAACGTTTTTTGTCTCTTCTGTAATATTTCTGAAAAGGACTTCGTACACTAAGCTAACGAATTGATTGAAAGAAGGTATGCACATCAAATTCAAATTAACGTTTGGTAAAATAATCACTAAGTTTATAATGAATCATTATTAAGATTTAGCTTAACTTCTAGAATTATGCGGAATTTAATTTTTAATAGTTTCATCATGTGCAATTATTTTGAATCATTGTAATTTATAAAACTATTAATCTAAATAGGTTTGTATTGGAAAGTAGTTTAGGTTTCAAATCAGACCAATAATGTGTGTACAATGAATATAAAAAATGCACAAAACCATGAGATTTTCTAATTTTAGACCTTAATTTTAAAAACCGGTTAACCGAGTGATAAAAACCGGATAAACCGGTTAACCGAAAATCAACATTTTAAATTAACCGGTTCTCAAAAAACCGAGATTTCGAAGAAAAACCGGGTTTTCGGTTAACCGGCTAACCGGTTTATAAACACTATTAGCCACAATGCGAGTTAGTGTTAAAACATACTATGGAACTTTTTCCCTCAGGGCAATGTTAGACCACTGTGCCCAAGCCACACTTATTACTGAAAATGCATCACAAACTTTAAGATTACAGTCATTTAAAACATTTGCTCAAATTAGTGGAGTTTGTAAAAATAAATCTATTACTACTCATAAATATGTAAATTTAGTACTGCAATCTAGAACAGAACCTAGTTTTGAATTGAAATGTAGTGCTCTTGTTGTACCGTCCATCACACATTACCAACCTATACCAACAAATAAGGGAAAACTTCCAAATATCGATAATTTTCAATTAGCTGACCCAGAATTCTTAAATCCTGGAGAAATTGATTTACTACTGGGTGGAGATGTTTATGGTGAGATAATTTTACCCGATCAAAAGAAATTTGAAAATAGTATTTTCTTACAGTACACCCACATTGGTTGGATTGTATCTGGACCCACTTCTAAATTCGTTTATAGTGACCTCATTAATGTGAATATTTGCTCATTAGAAGAACAATTAAAGGCCTTCTGGCTTCAAGAAGAATTACTAGAAAAGAGAAAGAGGACAGAAGAAGAAGAACTTTGTGAAAGATATTTTAAAGCAACAACAACAAGAGATAACACGGGTCGATACAAAGTTTCTTTGCCGTTTAAAAATATAATTAAAGGTGAACCAATGCCAATATTTAGTATGACTGATTATAGCGCACTTTCACGATTGAAAAATATGGAAGCAAAATGTAAACAAAATCCTAAATTTGGGGACGCTTATTATAAATTTATGACTGAATATGAAAACTTAGATCACATGAAAGCGGTTGGTGTATATCCCAATGATTTGGAAAGAAATTGCTACTTTTTACCACACCATGGAGTTTGGAGGGAAAGTAGTTCCACAACGAAATTAAGAGTGATGTTTGACGGTAGCGCTAAAAATTGTACAAAATCATCATTAAATGATGAATTGGCTGCAGGGCCAGCACTTCAAAATGATTTACCTACTACTGTTATACGTTGGAGACGTTTTAAAGTTGGCTTTCGATCAGACTTAGAAAAAATGTTTCTCCAAATTAATGTTATAAATGACCACCAAAAGTACCAACAAATATTGTGGCGTAAAAATACCAATAGTGATATCAATATCTACAAATTATCGACAGTTACCTACGGTACAACTTCTGCCCCTTTTCTGTCTATGAGAGTACTACATCAATTAGCAGAAGATGAGATTGAAAATTATCCAACAGCAAGTAAAGTGCTCATCTCTGATACTTACGTTGATGATATAATTTCAGGTGCTGATAATTACGATGAAGCTATTCTGCTACAACAACAGTTGTCCAAAATGTTAAAAAAGGGCGGTTTTACGCTAAGAATGTGGATCTCTAATGACAGACAATTTATTAGTAGTATACCTATTGAATATAGAGAGATTAAGGACGTATTTGAAATAGATAAAACCGACAGTGTTAAAGCTCTAGGTCTGGAATGGAATGTCATCACAGACTCCTTCTCTTTTAAAGTTAACTTTAAGCGTAATGATACAGTAACCAAAAGAAGTATACTTTCTGATGCTGCAAAATTATATGATCCGTTAGGGTGGCTGTCCCCATCAACAATTAAGGCAAAGATAATGTTTCAAAGGCTGTGGTTGTTAGGAGTAGACTGGAATGACCCCCTTCCCCAACATATAGTATCCGAATGGCTAACATATATGGAAAATTTAAAAGGATTAGAAATTATTAAAATACCTAGATGGATCGGATTAGTTAAAACAGCTAAACTTGAGCTACACGCATTTAGTGATGCGTCCACATTAGCGTTTTCAGCCGTAGTTTATTCTAAAGTTACTGATGTTGAAGGTAATTCCGTAATAAGTCTCCTACAAGCTAAAACAAAAGTAAGTCCTCTTAAAAGACTATCTATTCCAAGGCTAGAATTATGTGGCGCTACACTTTTAGTCAAGTTAGTTAATAAAATCCACACAAAATTTGAACATAAAATTGATAATATCACTTATTGGACTGACAATACAACCGTTTTATGCTGGATAAGAGGTCAATCTTCGAAATGGACAGTTTACGTTGGTAATAGAGTAGCTGATATTCAAAGGTTTTCAAACGCAGAGCAGTGGAAATATATAGCATCCAATGAGAATCCTGCTGATTGTGCGTCCAGAGGCATACTCCCAAGCGATCTTGCTAAAAATGATATGTGGTGGACGGGCCCTAAATGGTTGAAAGAGAACATACAAAACTGGCCAATACAACCCTCGTTAAATTATGAAACTACTGAGGAAATATCTAAGTCATATTAAATTAAATATCCATATATATTTCAACTCTATTCGTCTTTAGAAAAACTTGTTAGAATAACTTCTTATATTTATCGATTTCAATATAACATAATGATTCAAAAACGACATAAACAAAATCAAGCAATAGATAAATGTAAGATGACTGGTTTTCTCACCACAACTGAACAAAGAGCTTCACTTCAAAAACTTGTTGTAATATCTCAAAATGTTGATTTTTTGGACGAAATAAGTGAATTACAAAAATATGGAAAGCTATCGGCCAATAATCACCTTTCACGCTTGTGTCCATTTATTGACTCTGAGAATATATTACGTGTGGGAGGACGGTTACAACATTCTAATTTGGCTTATTCTTCAAAACATCCAATTTTGCTTAAAAAACAAAACCCAATGTCAACTCTTATATTTACAGATGCGCATATAAAAACCTTGCATGGGTCTCTTTTACAGATGCAATCGTACGTAGCGAGAAAGTACTGGATTTTATATGGTAGAAATTTGGCAAAAATGGTAATACGATGTTGCACAAAGTGTTTCAAATATAACGCTAAAGCATCACAACAAATGATGGGTAACCTGCCTACTGTACGTTTAACGCCTACTCGTCCATTTAAACATAGCGGCGTCGATTATGCAGGACCCATAATTATCAAACAGTCAACTGCGAGAAATGCGGTTACAACGAAAGGGTACATATGTCTCTTTATTTGTATGGTAACAAAGGCATTACACTTAGAAGCCGTTACGAGTCTGTCAACGGAAGCATTCTTGGCTGCATTCTCGGCGGTCTTTGGGAAGCCGGCGTTAAGTCGACAAAGTACCATCTTAAACGTTTACTAGATTGCAAGGTTGTTACTTATGAAGAATTAAGCACTTTTCTGGCTCAAATAGAAAGTTGTCTAAACTCTAGACCTCTGTGTCCATTAAACAATGATCCAACTGATGCTAATGCTTTGACACCATCTCATTTTCTAATCGGAGAAGCAACAAACTGTATACCAGAGGAAAATTTATTAGACTGCAACATTAATCGACTCACAAGATGGAAGGCAATTGAAAAGCTTAAACAACATTTTTGGCACCGTTGGAGAAATGAATGGTTGTGTCGTTTACAATCTAGGCCTAAGTGGTTGAAACCAAAAAGAAATACTAAAGTGGGTGATCTTGTACTTATTATTGATGAACGCTGCCCACCTGGAACATGGCCGTTAGCTCGCGTGAAGGAAGTGCATCCTGGTGCAGATGGTATCGTACGAGTGGTTACTATACAATCCCATGGAAAAATCTTTAAGCGACCCGTTTCAAAAATTGCATTTTTGCCGTCAGATGAAGATTATGAGAAGCTAAGAAATAACTCTGACTGAAGAACAGTTGTTCTTGGAGGGGGAAAATGTTGGAGAATCAGTATTTTTTAGTTATTTTAACTTTTAATTATAAATTTCCTATTGGGGTTTCTAAAATGTAACACTTATCATTAAACTCACATTTGCTATCTCTTTATCTCAATATTAAAATATAACCAGTATTTTTAAGCTGCTGTTAATTTATGTAATGTACATTATGTTAATTACATTGTTCATGCTCATTGTATTTTTTGTATTAATTATATATTTCTTCTTTTATCTACCTACTTCTGTACTTAAGTATAATAACGGTTTTTATTTACACTGATTTTGGAATTTTTGGTACATATTAACTACGACTTAAAATTATATTACTATTCTTGATACTCTGTTAAAAAACATTAAAAACTGAGAACATTATAATATCATCTGCCTTGCTGCGTAATTAAGTCTAGAGCCGAGCTGCTTAATAATTGAATTTAAGTTTGATAAAGTTTACAGCCAAGCTGCTTATTTAATAAATTTGAATTTAAGTTAAAATCAAAAGTGTAGTTTGATTAATTCTCATACACTTGCAATTTAGTTTAAAAGAATCGATATGTGTACGTAATTGTCATTCTAATAAGATATAAAATACAAAAATTGGTTAAAAAATGTTAATGTTATTAAAACATCGCCAGGCCATTAACGTGTCTCAGGCCACTAGAACAAGAAACCTAGGAACAAAATTAACATATTTTGAGAAATATTAAAATAGAACTTATTTTTACTTTAAATATATACACTCATAAAAAAATTGAGTAATCCGTACTTAAATCAATACGGCGCGGTGTCAATAGTAGGGTAAGTACGGATTTTCTTAAACCGAGTACATAATACTTGATTCAAGTACGGATTCATCAAGCCCAAAAAAAATAATTTTAGCTCTCCCTAAGTAGGGCCGAGATTGAAGATTGAAGCCAAACTAAGATTGATTTAAGAAAAACACATTATTTTTTATTTTTAATAAAATTTTATTTTGTTTTTTTAATTTAAATTTAATACAATTTAACAATTATTTCCTTGCTTAAAACTCGTTTGCCACGGAAGTCATCTTCTTCAATTAGCCAGTTGTCAACTTTGTATTCAAAAGAAATTGTGTCGTCATCGACGCCAAACTATAGAATAAGATTAAGGTTTGTTAAGTTATATTTGCAAAAATCTGTATTATTAAATTCTTACCTGAATTTTGTCCACTTAAAAGCTTCTTCCTAAATTCGATTCGAAGACCAAGAGGAGGTATTGCTTCCTTAATGTTTTCACCATTGCAATCTGTTGTATGTATGTTACCTGAGAAGCTAAAAATGTACAAACAAATGATATAATATGAATATTATTTATAAATTCATTTATAATATTAACTATACGATATTAAAGATTTACCCCCATAATTATAAACAATTTTCAAAGGTTTATAAAACAATATTTCCATACAAAATTCGTTTTATAAACCTTTGATAAATTTAAAAATTATTTATTAATATGAGGATAAATCATTAACATCGTATAGTTCTTTATATATTTTTTCTAAGTGACTGTACTTGTATGTTTGCAATAAGAAACATATTTTTCATTTGTGGTACAAAAATACCATCAGTTCATGGACAAAACGCAGTTATTTATACTAATACACACAACGACGCTAACAACACCCAGCAGTTAAGCAAGTAGTCAATGTATCCCTTAAAGACAGTAATTATCACAAATGTCTTATCACTTGGCTGACTCCATTTTATATATTTTGGTCAATTGACACGTGTGTGCACTTTGTAGTGCAGATAGAAGACAATTGGTTACTTTATGCATCCCAAGTAATCTAGCGTGAAGACAATTGTCACTTAAGTGTCTCTAAGTAATCGAGAGTGTAGTCACTTTAAACGTTTTGTGAGTAATTCGTACAAACTAGTTTTTTACAAATTGTGTTAATATAATTCTCATACAGTTTATTTTTATTTTTGCTTAAGTATACTGATATCGCATGTAACATAGCATGAAGTCAATAGTCACTTTAGTGTCTCTTAGTAACCTATGGTGAAGTCACTTCAAACTTTTTTTTGTACTGCAGTTTATTTTACCCACCAGAAGCGTTGACTACGATCAGCTATCCGATAGTCACATTGTAATCAAAAGAGTCAATTGACCCCCTGCTTTGGACATGCACGTGTTAAAATAACTAGTCAAGTAGCTGATCAAGTAACCAGTTACTAAGCTAGCAAGGTAACTGACGCTATGTAACCAGTTTGTGAATCCAATGCGTTGCCTACTTTGGACCAGCTATTAGACAGTCCCATTGTAATCAAAAAGAGACAATTGACCCCCTGCCTAGGACATGCCCGTGTTAAAATGACTAGTCACGTGGCTATTGAAGTAACTAGCTCCCACCCTAAATGATGGGTGAAATCACTAGTTCGGTACTGTCTCCTAGAACTGCTGGGCAAATTGTGCACATGTAAATACATACATACATATATAGGTGTTTGTGTGCCTATACCCTGCCAGCAATTGGAAGTTATATTTTAAATATGTATACTAAAATGTGTCTCTTTTGTGTCGCAAAAATGTCACTCAGCATATAAAAAAAACATTTTACAATAACAAATTACATTATTATCGAATTATGCTCATCTTAAAGTACATTTTAGTTACAAACAAATATTCCTAAAAATTAACTTAATAGAAAATACTAAAAAGTACATTATGGTACAAAAACGATCCATTTTAGTATACAAAAGAATATTATTTTTGGTTAGTGACAAATTTTACAATAACAAATTACATTAATACCGACTTTTTACTGTTTACATTTTAAAAGAAAGAAGAAGAACATGACAATACTCAGTATATTTATGAATTTTAAAATCATCGGTTGTGTTCAATAAAAAGTGCGTGTTTTAACTTAAGTTCAAATTAAATAGTGATAAATATAGTTTTATTAAACAATTAGTGATTAATTTAAATTATATTTATAAAAGTATAGAGTTAGTGCAATAACTAGTGAATTTTTGTTTTGTTTAAATGTAAATACGTATTCCAACTAATTAGTGAAACATATTTTATATAATTTTTTATACTCTAATTTTTAGTGTTTTCATAACTGGAATGCAATAAAATATTTCCATTTTAATGCAAGAAGCAGAATTGGAAACATTATCTTCTCTCTGGACACTTTTTAGACATAAATTTAGATATAATAATAATACACTAAATGGATAGAATTGGTAGGTATCATATGCGTGGCACGTTTTCTCCCGCACTGTGACACTATTACGATAAGAAAGCGATATCATATTCGATGAGTTTCAACTTCAAGATGATACGTTTGGGACACTTTTTAGATAGTAATTGTTGGCAGGGTAATATAGAGTCTATATTATAGACACACAAACATCAAGCACGAGAATTCTTAAACTAAGAACAAAATGCTTGTATTATTTGTTTACAAGTGCAAATTTTGTTGTTTGCGCCTTAAAAAACCTATTTCTAAACGATATGCATATGTATATATGTGTTAGTACAAATGAAAAAATATTTCTTATTGAAAAAATTTGTACGTACATAACACGTTGTACCGTTATTTTGTTTTTAAAGAATTTGTTGCAAATTAAACAGTCTATATATAAAACATAATATAGTAAGCCAAAAGAAAACATGTAAAAAGAAACTTATCAACGTTTTCGATTGACTGTATTATGTTTTATAAATAGTGTCAAATATCAGGCACTTGTTGAATCCCACTCACTCCGATCCATATAAGCTATACTTCATGTTTCTAGGTTCATTGGTGAAGAAATTGCAAAAAGTACCATTCGATTAAAGAAAAAGTACCAAAAATCTCCCCCTAGAATTCTCACTGACTTAGGACCGTGTATGCTTAATTTCATGTTTCTAAGTCCATTGTTATAGAAAATTAAAAAAGTACCATTATAATAAATAAAAAGTACCATGAAGTATCCGCTTGAATTTTCCCTCATATAGGACCATATACGCTTAATTTCATGTTTCTAGGTCCATTATTATAGAAAATTCAAAAAGTACCATTATAATATAGAAAAAGTACCAAAAAGCAGCCACGTGTGGATTCCCACCCACTCGAGCCCATGTAAGATTTATTTCATGTTTCTAGGTTTATTGGTGAAGAAATTACAAAAAGTACCATTCGATTAAAGAAAAAGTACCAAAAATTCTACCCCTAAAATTCACACTCACTTAGGACCATATATGCTTAATTTCATGTTTCTAAGTTCATTGTAAAATTCAAAAAGTACCATTAGATGAATAAAAAAGTACCTATAGTTCAGTTCACATTTTGGTACCTAAATTTTGTACCCTATGCCTAACACAAACTTCAGTCAGATACAAATCAGCTAACTTTAATGTCGACAAGTCTTTCTCGAACACCCCTCAATTTCGAACTTTAAAAATATTCCATTTTGCCAAAATTGTTTATGCTACAGACATGTCTCAAAATATTAAAATTTGTGTAAATGTGCCCATGAAAAAATGTTTTAAAAAAAGTACCAAACTGTTTACCCGGATTTGGCCCAATATACACCTTGGCACTCGAGTTCCAAATAATACCCTGTTAGTTAATTTTTGTATGAATCCAGGAACCAATGTTAAAAAAATTATCAAAATTGGCTTAATAATTTCAAATAAAATGTATTTTCCCGATTTTATCCCCTTTTTGGAACCTTTTTTATCCCCATTGCTTTGGTAAAATTTTATTCAAATAAATTTCTGTATCGTGGTGGGAGATCATAATAAAATATTCGTATGTCTATGTCAGATTATAGAAAAACATATTTTATGAAAAAGTACCAAAAATAAACACAATTTTTATCCCTTAAGGGTTCGAATTTCCAAAAAGTACCAAACTTATATTTTTTATTTTTTGATAATTAAAGAATACGATTTGCAATTTGATTCTGTTTATTGATTTAAAAGAAAGTACCAAAATACATAGGGTGAAAAAAAGTACCAAAATACAGTTTTTACCCGTTTTCTCCACTAAATGTTTCGAATTTCGAAAAAGTACGAAACACCTGTCACCTTATTTTTTAAATGCAGTAACATGCAATTTTAAGTTTTTTTGTATCTTTATTAGTTTTGAAGATATAAGGTTACCGAATTTACCCCCTAAACGTTGGAATTTCCAAAAATCTCTTCTTATCGGATCGTTTTGGGGAGGGAGCAAGCCAAAGTTAAAATGTCGTGATTCTACTTCTAGAAATTGTCCCCTTTCATTTGATATCCATATAAAGAAAAACTAATGAGCAGAACTATTTAAATAATTTTTTTGAAATTTGTATATCCTTAAAACTTTGAAGTCCTTTAAAAGGGAGAAAAGATCACAAAATGAAAAACTGAAAACGCAGTTCTACTATATATAATCTCAGGTTTCATATGTGTATAGTGTCGTTCAAGTCCAACAAAAAAAAAATGTAAAATTGTATCACGGTGTTATATAAATAACATAAAACAAATTGAGATCATATGTAGTTGTAAATGTTAAATACAAATATACAATTTTATGTATTTTTGGATAATAATTTGTTGCAAACATTTAAATTGAAACAGCAAGTATTTGAAGATTTAAGTAAATCTTTGGTTTGAACAAGATTAGACAATGTTTTGCAATGAAGTTTGTACCTTTCTTTTGTTTTTATAATGTTTTGAATTGAAAATACTCTTTCGACATTAGCCGATGAATGAGGTATAGACAAAATTCCAGTCATAATTCTAGAAATGTCAGAAAACATTAATTTTAACCTTTTAACGATAAATTTATTAAATTTATTTTGATTTTCTTGCGAAAGCAATAAAGTAAGTTGTTTTATTTTAGTTTTTTCTTTACTCATTTACACACTACAGTTTGTGTCGGCAAGAATCCTACCAATTGTAGTAAGGAAATGTAAGAAAAGATAAAATCACTGTTTATTGTTGGTGTTTTGTTTAAGCTTTGATATTTTTACAAAAAAAGCTTGAGTGTCTGTAATTCTCAATCACTCTATGGTTTTATTTGTATAATATCTTTAGTTTTTCTAAAGCCTTTTAGGAAAAGGTTTCCTGATGATCTGGCCTAAGCAACCAGTGAAATGCGCGTAGGAACTATCTTATCCCCCAACAATAAATTTCAGTGAATTTATCAATAAAATTGGGAATTTAGCATAAAAACAATTTTACTAAAATATTAATTCATTTAAAAAATTACATACATATATTTTCATTAGCTAAATGTTTAATTTCAATTATATCAGCCAATGCTATATATAGAGTGTTAATTGACTCAAATGAGTTTTTTTCGTTTGGAAACATTTTCATTAAAAACGGAATAATACTGTTAGTTTTTCCACTCAAAACATTTTCTGGAGAAAATTTGTTAAACTAGACCAAAATATCGTCATCAAAATCCAAACGTTCTTTTAAATTTTGACAATACTTTTTATGAAATTTTTTGCAGTTTTCTCTGAAATTATTTACAATGTCGGTATCAATATGATTTGTGCGTATCAAATGAGTCTCGGGAGTACCACGGTACTTTTGAACATCAAATAGTATCAAAAACAGTACGATGGTATCAATTTTACCAACCCTGATCTCCATATCGGTAACTATTATGTGAGATTCTCTAAATTTAGTATCAACCTCAAATCTTAATTTCATCACACCTATGATATCTGAAATCGATGTGCATTCCCATGTGAAAAATTCGTGATGCTTTTCACCGGAAATTAAGGTTCCATCTTCATACCACGAGTTATGGCCAATATCTTTTGCTTACTGGGTTCTGTATCAGCTGGGATCATAGCCTTTAATGTATCTGTATATATAACTATTCTTAACAAGGCATTAGCATTGGTGTTCATTTTTCCCTTCTTGTACGATATTTCGAACTCATAATCACATAAATCAGTCTAATCCGAGTCATTCTGGACGATGGATTATCTATATATATAAAAGAGTAACGTAACTGACTCACTGACTGACTGACAGATTCATCATCGCACAGCCCAAACGACTGAAGCTAGAATCATGAAATTTTAACTGTGGGTTCCTCCCTCCCCAAAACGATCCGATAAGAAGGGATTTTTGGAAATTGGAACGTTTAGGGCGTAAAAAAGGATAAAAACGGGTAAATTCGGTAACCTTATATCTTAAAAACTAATAAAGATACAAAAAAACTTAAAATTGCATGTTACTCCATTTAAAAAAAAGCTGACAGGTGTTTCGTACTTTTTCGAAATTCGAACCGTTTAGGGGAGAAAACGGGTAAAAATTGTATTTTGGTACTTTTTTGGCACCTTATGTATATTTTAAACCAATAAACATATAAACAAATTTTAAATAGCATTCTTTACTTATCAAAAAATAAAAAATATAAGTTTGATACTTTTTGGAAATTCGACCCCTTATGGGATAAAAATTGTGTTTATTTTTGGTACTTTTTCATAAAATATGTTTTTCTATAATTTGGCATAGATATACGAATATTTTATTATGAACTCCCACCACGATGCAGAAGGGGATAAAATCGGGAAAATACATTATATTTGAAATTATTAAACCAATTTTGATAATTGGATTCATTCATAAATTAACTAACAGGATGTTATTTGGAACTCGAGTGAATAGGTGTATATTGGGCCAAATCCGGGTAAACATTTTGGTACTTTTTTTAAAACATATTTCTTCTTGGGCACATTAACACAGATTTCAATCGTTTGAGACATGTCTGTAGCATAAACATATTTGGCAAAATGGAGTATTTTTAAATTTCAAGCTTTAGGGGTGTTCAAGGAGGAAAAGGGAAATTGGCACTTTTTTCCTAATGGTACTTTTTTAATATTTTAATTATTACACTTATAGACATTAAAGTTAGCTGATATGCATCTTAGTGAAGTTAATGTTAGGAATAGATGATAATATTTAGGTACCAAAATGTGTGAACTCAACTATATGTACTTTTTTGTTCTTCTAATGGTACTTTTTTGAAATTTCTATAACAATGGACTTAGAAATATCAAATTAAACATATATGGTCCTAAGTGAGTGAGAATTCTAGGGGGAGACTTTTTGGTACTTTTTCTTTATTGGAATGGTACTTTTTGTAATTTCTTCACCAATGAACCTAGAAACATGAAATAAAGCTTATATATAAACCGAGTGAGTGGGAAACCAGAAGTGTGGGTTTTTTGGTACTTTTTCTATATTCTAATGGTACTTTTTTGAATTTTCTATAACAATGGACTTAGAGACATGAAATTAAGCATATATGGTCCTAAGTGAGTGAGAATTCTAGGGGAGACTTTTTGGTACTTTTTATTTATTCTAATGGTACTTTTTTGAATTTTCTATAACAATGAACTTAGAAACATGAAATTAAGCATATATGGTCCTAAGTGAGTGAGAATTCTAGGGGGAGACTTTTTGGTACTTTTTCTTTATTCGATTGGTACTTTTTGTAATTTATTCACCAATGAACCTAGAAACATGAAGTAAAGCTTATATGGACCGGAGTGACCACAAGTGCCTGATTTTTGGCTTTGACTTTTTATATATTGTAGCGGTACTTTTTGAATTTTCTGTAATAATGGTCATAGAAATATGAAATTAATCGTATATGTTCTAAAGTGAGTGAGAATTCTAGGGGGAGACTTTTTGGTACTTTTTCTTTATTTGAATGGTACTTTTTGTAATTTCTTCACCAATGAACCTAGAAACATACAATAAAGCTTATATGGACCCGAGTGAGTGGGAATCCACAAGTGGCTGCTTTTTGGTACTTTTTCTATATTCTAATGGTACTTTTTGAATTTTCTGTAATAATGGACATTAAAATATGAAATTAAGCGTATATGGTCCTAAGTGAGAGAGAATTATAGGGGGAGACTTTTTGGTAATTTTTTTATTTCTAATGGTACTTTTTTGAATTTTCTATAACAATGAACTTAGAAACATGAAACTAAGCATATATGGTCCTAAGTGAGAATTCTAGTGGTAGACTTTTTGGTACTTTTTTTTTATTCGAATGGTACTTTTTTAATTTTTTGTAATAATGGACATAGAAATATGAAATTAGGCGTATATGGTCCCAAGTGAGTGAAAATTCAAGGGCATACTTCGTGATACTTTTTCTTTATTCTCATGGGTACTTTTTTGAATTTCCTATAATAATGGACCTATGGTTTCCAAAAAATCGAAGAATTTCAAAACCGCGGTTTCGGTTTTAAAAACCGATCGGTTTCGGTTTTGTGATAATTTATTAAATATTAAGTATTATAGAAACAAAATTAGTTGATAATATAGAAAATGATATACAACTCTAAAATTCAAACTTGACGGGTTATGGTTTAGTGAATGCGAATTTAAAAGTGATAATCAAAGGTACTATTTCCTTATTGCAATGGTACTTTTTGAATATTTTATAATAATAATAAACCTAAAAATTTAAAATTAGGAACACATTTTGCATTTTCTATAATAATGGACACAGAAATATGAAATTAGACATTTACAATTAGATTCACAAAGTCGAATCATGTTTCGTTAATGTTTTACTTGCGTATAATATGGGTAGGTCTGAGCACAAACGAAGAAATATGATCATTTTTAAAATTGACCATACCCGAGGTGTCCTATTTTGGAGATCTCTGGACCAGCTCCTGGTGGGCTCATGAGGTCCAAATACAAAACTTAAACTCGACAAGACTTTCCTTTTCGGACTAAGGGTTTAGAAGTTACAGATTTATTTTCCACTTTTTTTCATACCACTGTGCTATGGGTATATATTTGGTAAACGTCTAAATCCCTCTTATACAACTCTATGTTGTTTATTTTTTTTGAACGTCGTTGTTAGTTGTATTTAGAACCTTTATATGTTTTGTGCCTACTGCTGGTATAATGCTATTCGTAATAAAAATGCCTGGAGTTATTTCCTTATTCAAAATGATGCTTTCCTTGGCTGTGTGTATGTTTATAGGTATAATTGATTCTGAACGTGCCGACATACAAATGTTAGCATTATAGACGCATTTAGGTGTGATTGGTAATATTAATTCATCATCTGATACATTGAAATTTATTGTATATGTTTGAAAGTCTATTTTGCATTTAAATTTCTCCAAAATGTCTCGACCAATGATTTCATCAGTTGGTAATGGTGAATCATTAGGGACTATATGAAATTTGTGTTTTATATGAGGATTTTCAATGTGTAGGTTTAAATTTTCGGTGCCAATATTTTCGATTCTATCTAAAGTAATACCACTTAATGTTGAAATATTTGTTCTATCAATTGTATCAATTTTCCCTTGTTTACAGATGGAAATGTCTGCTCATGTATCTATCAAAAAACTAAGATTTCCTTTAATATCTCTGCAAGTTATAGTAATTGGGTTATTCTTATTTGTGAAAAATGTGTATAATTTAGGCATTGGATGACGATTTTTGTCATCCTGGCCTATTAGTTTCCCTGTCTATCTCTGCTTGTATCCCTTTTCGTGTTGAAAGTGACATTGTTTCTGTTGCGATTGAAATTGTCTCTACTTTCCCTATATCCTCCATTTCGGTAACTATTAGTATTATTGTAACCGTGAGTATTATTGTAGGCATTGTTATTATTATTGTAACTATTACCATTATAGTAGACATTGCCATTGTTATTTCTATTCTTGTTGTGGAATCTACAATTGTATTGGATATTATCATGTGGGTTATTGTAATGATTATTATAGTGCTTTCGATAATTGTGGTCATTATCATTGTGAAAGTTACGATTATTATAATTGTTGTTGTCTCTACTATTACTATTGTAATTTCTATAATTGTGGTTGTTATGTTGGTTGTTGTCTAATGTTAGGATTTCCCACTCTAAAAATATTAGTGTTAACTTTGTTTCTTTCCGAAGTTACGCATTTTTCCACGGCTTCATTTAATGTTTTTGGATTGCTTGCGATTAAAAGGTCTTGAAATTCTTGATTTACTCCTTTCATAAAAACGTTAAGAGACATACTGTCGCTCATTTTGTATATAGCACCCTTTTCCTTTTGTGTAGGATTTTCAAGGGACTGTATTTCAAATGTACTCAATTGGTCCGAGAGTAAAGAAATGTCGGAATTGCCCTGTCGCAAAGCACCAAATTCTGTCAAAACTTGTTGTAAATTATTAGGGTTCGAATAGGCTGTAATTAGAGAATTTCTCAAATCAGAAAAGGTTACTGGTTTGTTATCACGTTCTATAACACTTCTAACATGAGCTGTTAATTTAAAATTAAATACGTATTTAATGAATACTTCTCTATCTTCTGTTATTAAAAGATCGTGTAAAAGTTCTGTCTGGACCAAAAAATATTCTAGAGCCTCATACGATCCTTTAAAAATTTTGAAGATTTTTGCATACTACTGATTTAGTCGAAATGTGCCATATTGCCTTCCACAATGGTTTCAATATTATCGATTTGTTCCTTAATATCCTTTATATTTAAGTTTTGTACTATTGATGTAGCGTTGCTGTACAGTTCTTGGAATTCAATATTTAACACTTTGCAATCCTCGTTGTATAAAACTTCAGAATATTTTTCTACTTCGGTTTCTATCAATGATAGTCATTCTAATTTTTCTGTTTTATATCGGAAAGTGCAAACTCTGTTTTTCTGTTTTTTTATATTTGTTTCTAATTTTTGTAATTCATTAATATATTCTTTGAGTTTTTCCATTAAAATTCCATTAAAAATTTAAATTTAGCTATATATGTAATTTTAACAAAAATTTCTGTATGTAATATTATAATCTGGTAACTCTATAAGCATTACTTTTTTTGTACGAACAGCTGTGTGTTGCAGCACTTAATTATAAATGTACTTGGCAGTACTTTTTTTACATTTCTTTTTCTTATTTGTTATACATATTTGAACAATTTTGTGCTTTTTTTAATTTAAATATTTTATTTTTGGTGTTTTCTTTTTTTTATTGAAAATAAATTAATTTTATGTGTACATAAATGTACATGTTGGTATTTTTATTTTTAAATTGGTATAATTGTGCTTCTAGAGCGCCAATCTGTTTCCAAACTTCACAAGCTGTTTGCCAGGATGGTGGTGGATCAGTGTTGACAATATTTTTCAATGTGGCTAGCTTACAACGCAGCTTAACCAATCTTCCGCCTCTCCGATGCCGTGGTAGTTTTATTTTTGGAATCCGGGTAAGTTCCTCTTCTTTTTTTTGCCAACCTCTGTTTGTAAGTCTCTATAGTTATGGGCTGTGGTTGTTGATTTGGTGTTATTTGGTGTGTTTATTTCTTTGGGAATTTCTTTGTTTAACTCTCTTTTAATTGTAACTGGCAGGATCGTCATGTAGGATGGTCACTATGTTCCTATTCAAAACGCCTAGTGTATTTAAAGGTTTTGATGTTTTGGTTTTGTACCGTCGCTAATAAACACCACTGGTAGACTTTTTTACTAGGCAGATTTATATACCAGGATGTTTTTAGTTACTGGTATGTATATTGATATGCCAAAAATAATAAAGTGACAATTTGTAAGGCAAAGAGAAAAAATATGATCATTTATTGAACTTTTCTTAGTTTATATACTTAATTAATTATATACTTAACTTATTTAACTTAAAACTACAAAAGTCAATGAAATAGTTGTTGCTTACAAACTACATTTCCAATAGATTTCCAATTAAAATGAGTCTGTGTCATTCTTCTTCAAAAGATTTCTTTGCCTAGCCTGCTATATTATCTGAAGCAATCAATGTAATACAATTTAAAAAATTTAAAGAAATCTTAAGATATTTTTATATCGATTTGTTTTTAGAGAAATTGTTTTGTTTTTCATTTCTAAATTTTGAATTTTTCTGCTGAAAAAAAATTAAAAGTAAAAACCGTAGAATAATTGTCGGTTTCGGTTTTAGACCTTGAAAAACCGCGGTTTCGGTTAATTCCGAACACGAAACTCTAGTTTGGGGTATATTTTATTTGAAAATATGTACAATGAATCAATGAATGAATTATGATCTATTTACATTTTGATTGAAAGATCGATGTTGAGGTAATCTATTAAAATATAGAATTGCTTTGCTGTGATATCGTAAATTCGTTCATTGCAATGCTCTATGAATAAGCAGTTCGACCGCCTTCCAAGAACGTAGCTGCAGTGAAATTGCACTATCATTCTGCGTACGTATCGTTGCCAAAATCAGCAACGTAAAGAAAATCCCTCTTTTTTAAATGCATTGTGAATGTGATAATACTAGAGTTGTGTAGCTCATGAATGACCTAGTTCAATTGAACTATTCACTCAACTGAGCGAAGTGAATCATTCATCATACTGAGCGTTTTCAGCTCAGCACTGAGCGTTTTCAACTGAGCGGTTTTGTTTTATGCTCATGTTTCTTTCAGTACTCATGAAAGAGCTGCACAAGCACATTCATTTGTCATCATTGGTAGGCAAAAGGAGGCATTTAATTTGTGTGCTCTTTTGGGTAAAAAACAACATCAAGAAACTGAATGAATTGTGTGTATTTTTACGCTCTTTTGTTCACATTCGGGTTGTTTGACGAAAATCATCGTAACCTGAACAATATGAACGCCTACCATGGTTTGTCATCTTCAATGTTTCACTTTACTCGTCAATTCTGTAACGTTCTTTCGCTCACTGACATTGAAAAGTGAGTGAGTATTGTGCCCTACAAAAATAAAACGATCATTTGAATGTAGGTTTGTTATTTATGTATATGATCGTATGCTGCCGTGTATATATTTTTGTTTCAAGAATTATTAGAGTTATTCAAATTGTTTTTGTTTTTATGAAGGAATTTTTATATGTGTGCTATTGAGTGTGAATTTATTTATGGTATGGTGATGTAGAATGAAATAAAGAAAGAGTATTGCTACAGTTTGTAAGTAAATTTCATAAAATAATAATGAAAAAGGGAAATACATAATTGTTATTGTTAAAATAATAATTGTAATTGAAAGTATGTAATTAGTAAAAAATATACTATTTCAAAAATACATTAGTGGGATTATATCTACCAAAAAACATAAAAAAATACAAAGTACTGATATTCTTAATTAAATTAGCAATATTATTTCAATCACTTTTTTTTAGAAAACATGTATTTTATGCACCTTTTTACTATACTGCTTCATCAACAGAACATTTGTCAGCTGCCATGAGCGACCTATCGTGGGTTTTTCGCTGTTTTTTGGAATGACAGTTTAACGTTATTTTTTATTTCGTAAAACAATAAAATCTTTTTCCTTAAATTCAGAAATTTTATTTATATATTGTTATATCATAAAATAATTAAGTAAATGTTGAAAATATTTTTATACAAATTGTATCACAAAACTATTTTTCTTTCGTATTTTTAGTAGAAATTTTGTTGATCATATATACATATGTATATAAGTTGTAAAAGTCAGGTAAAAAAATATATATTTTGCCAATTGATAACTAACATTATGTAAATGGGAAAACCCCCAAAAAATTGCAACAATATTCATTTTGGTTTAGTTGTTGTCACATTTTTATTTTGGATCACAATTATCAGATCATCAAAATATTTTTCCTTTTCCAAATTCCAGTTAATATCTTGAGTTTTTTTGGTAATTTTATTATTTTGTGGTAACAGAATACCTTATAGTTAGTGAACGTTCTGCTTAACAAATATTGTCTAAACATTTGGTTAGCATCGGAAATTAGAAATAATAAAAAATTAACTCTTTTATTCCACAAAAATATTAGTTTAAATAAAATACAATTTGATTTTTTAAAATTTTAATCAATTATTTCACTCATAAATCTCTAATTGTCAAAAGAATGTGTGTTTTTACAACTAACAACAGAAATAATTGATTTAATTCACTACAAGCAATTCTCAAAATGAAATGGTCATTATACAACATACTGAGCTAATGAGCTAAAAGACCGACCTAGTTCATTTCAGTGAGCTGAGCTGAAAAGAGCGGTCACTTTAATGAGCTAATAAACCCAACTCTAATAGAGAATAAGATTTACAAAGAAACAAAATAGAATTGGTGAATATACTGAATGTGTATTACACACATCTACATCAGCGATGTTCATGCCATACAACAATTGTTCAAAAAATTTACACACATTTGTTACAGGGCTGTCAGATGTGGCGATTTCTCGCCAAACGTGGCGATTTTTCATTGCCTTTGGCGACCAAAATTTCCAATTGGCGACATGGCGATTTTTTGGCGATTTACAGACTAGTTGGCGGTTTATTTGGCGATTTTTAACAAATAATTTGTTTTTCTTGAAATAATTTCTTTGATATTTATTAACCCAATAATTAATAATTAAAATTAATCACGTATTATCTGATCATATGGATGCAGGTAGCATACACGATCAAATAGTTTGAACAATATTATTTTTTTCTTCTAAAATATTTAAGCCTTCATTTTTAAATAATAATGGAAATATTGATAACTTAATATGCTCATTAAAATTGGGTATTGGTTCGCCGGGTTCTTTTCTGCCATTGGAATCAATCGATTTTGGCACAGAATTTGGAACGGAATTACAAAATATAAAAATGGAGGAAAAGTAGAAATTTTAAAAGAAAATTGTTTTTTGTACTTAAAAAACTTTTAAAAGAAATGCTTAAACAGTTACCAAAAAATATAACTCTTTTTAAAGTATATAATGAATTTTCAATATTAAAATGTGGAAATTTTCGGTAGTTCAAAATTCATTAACTTTATTTAAATCCAAAAGTATCTGCAGGGGAATATGAATTGTAATGGTCAAAATTAGCATATATCAATTAAACTTAGATGTTTAAAGGTGAAATTTCAACAAATTTGTTAGATTTTTGGCCACAAGTTTACAATTATTGCGATGCATGGAATTGTTACCAACCAGCAACGCTTACGTAATAAAATTCAATAAGAACTTTTAGATTCATTGATAAGAATAATAAGTTATAGGTATGAATGTTAATAAATTGTGTTGCAATTGATTTCAGCCTCCAGATAAAATGCAGTGATAATGAAACTGCAATTAATTTTTGAAAAAAAAAACTTTTGATATCAATTTAATATAAATAACTAATGCACTAGATTTAAACCGAAATAAATTGACTTTATAATTCATAAAATATGTATGTAGAATTTCAAAAAAAATATTTTGGCGACTTTTGGCGATTTTACGTTTAGCTTTTGGCGATGGAGGTAAAAAAAATCTGACAACCCTGATTTGTTATGCTCTTTTAAAGAGAATAACAAATGTCTCATTTTTTTAGAAATTCGTTAAGCATTGTTGTTGGTTGGTTTTTGGACGAAGCATAGCAAACACACGCGTTTCAATTACAATTGAACACAAAACAAGAATGTCAAAAATAAATAAAAAATTTGAGAGAATTTCGGCCGTTAATGTATATTCTTTCATTTCCTTAAAATTTAAATTACATTCATTTAATAAATTGGTTATATCTGGCAAAAATTCTAACTCTAAACATTCTTTATTTTGTTCTTATTTTAAGTGTTTGACATTATGTTTGCTGGGTAGCTCTCTAACCAATACATCTTCATTTTTATTTTTGAACATCACTGATCTACATACATATATACCAGTGATGTTCATGCCATACAACAATTGTTCAAAAAAATTACACACATTTGTTATCAGCGTTGTCAACTTTTAAATTTCAAAAGGCACCAAAATCTAGAAAAATACGCGTAATTTTTTAAAAAAAAGCACTAAATTTAAAAAAAAAAATTTTGTGTTTTTATTTTATTTATTTTTAATCAATTTCATTGAAAAATTCAACACTTTTTATAAAGTAATAAAGTAACATAAGTAAAAAACAAAGTATAACAAAAATTAAAAATAAATATTTGTATTTAATAAAAAAAATCACATAAAAAAATCACACATAAAACTTAAAAGTTTGAGTTTTCAAGTTCTACGAGTATTTTAAAAAATATGTATATCGATGTCTATTGTTTCCTCATCACTATTATCCGTCCATAACACTATTTTAATTTCAAATTCTGATGTCTTATACACATCATTACTATTAATCCGAATATTTACTTCGTCAGGTATTTGGTATGTTTCGCAACAGGAATTCACTCTTTTCAATCCATTTTTAATATGAAGTAAAGCATTAACAGAGTGCAATGACATTTGATTACGTATTTTAGTCTTAAAAATGTTCATGGCGCTAAAAACTCTTTCAACTTCTGCATTTGAATATGGAAGAGACAATAGTTTAATTGCAAGATTAGCCAAAGCTTCAAACGGGTTCACATCAATTGCGTCTTTGTAACCCTTAACTTCAATCCAAAACCCCATCATCTTCGAATTGTGTGGCTAAAGGCATAATATCTTCTTTGATGTGGGATAAAACATGTTTAACATTAATTATGTTAATTTTGCTTAACATTTTATAGTTATCAGGTAGCCTTGCTCGAATTTCATCAACTAATTTGTTAACAAAATTAATACATTTTTGACATATTGTTTCTTTTTCTTCCATACTTATTTTCGTTAAAGGTAAGGTTTCTTCAAAATTATAACCCATATAAAATATATTCTCTTGTTGAATATTAATATAATCTGTTAGATAGTTAAAATCAAGACCGGGCCTAATTATTTTGCAAATTAAAATTTTAAGAAGACTGTGTAAATCTTCCAACAGTTTCGTGTGGTCGGCATTTTTAGCTTCAAATGCCAAATTAACCCTCTGTACATCCTTAAGCACATCTGCTAAATATACCAAGTATATATAATTTGTATCATTGTTAAACATATTTTTAAGTTCATTTGATGTATACCACTGCTGAGATATTGGTAATGTATTAAAAAGAGTTTTCAGTTCAAGCCACATTTTTAAAATTGCATTAACGGATTTTTCTATGGATAGCTAACGAGTTTGAGCCATCATTGGTATTTTTTGGGGATATTCTGCATCAGAGTTAATTAATTGGTATATTTTTTCATAGGTCTTCTGTCGACGAGATGAATGGGAAAACCAATTATGGGTTTTCTTTAAAATGTAATCTAAGTTGTCCGGTAAACTAGTTTTTGCTGCAGAAACGACGGCTAATTGTAATGAATGACAAACGCATCTTACTAATACCAAAGATTTAAAATTATATTTCGACCTTAATTTAGCATGAACTCCATTATTCACACCTGTCATCACAGCAGCATTTGTCAGTTCCAATGCCAATCATTTTCTTAATTGATAGCTTATATAATTTCAGAATACGTTCTATACCTTCCACTATGCCATCTGATGTACCGGAATACAAATCCCTTAAGGCCAAAAATGATGTTTCAAATTTGTTGTTCTGTTCACTGTAGTACCTTATAACAATACCTAGCAGCTTTGTGACAGAAATATCTGTACTTTCGTCTATTATAATACTATAATAAGATTCACCAATATCTGCTAACAATTGTTTAATAAAATGTGGAGCCAAAACATTTTGTATTATACATGTGCATTTTGTTTTGTGCATTGAAAAACCACTTGCACAAACACGGACGAATCCAAAGTTTTAGTTCACTTTGCGATTCCCATTTTTTTCTATACTTCTGCTTATAACCTTTTTCTGCTTCCATTGTGAAAAACTTTTGGTACTAAAATAATAAAAAAGTATTTGAATACAAAACTTAACACAGACTTTTTATATACATAATGCTTATTTTTTTAAATACCTGTTAAAATTTAAAGTTTTTTATGGAGATCAATAAAATGCGTGTATAAATTTTGCGCGTCATTTTTGTTTTTTTTGTAGTGAACTTCAGAGTTGTAAAACATTGTATAATATCAATGGTTGTATTTTTTAGTATATTGTGCAAACTGTTTGTAGTGTTGTATTTTAAGGTAAAAGTAATTCTTTTGAACTTAAATAGTTTACACTTGATAATTAATTTACTTTTTCTTTTTTTAAAGTAATTATTTTGAACTTAAATAGTTTACACTTGTAAATTAATTTAAATTTTTCTTTTTTTATTTTTTTTTGAAATTAAGGATTTAGTGTCACTGAAAATAAAAAAAGAAGCACTAAAAAAGCACCGAGCACTAACTCAATATTTTTTCGCGTCGAAAATTTTAAAAAGCACTAAAAACAGTGCTAAAAGCACCGAGTTGACAACGCTGTTTGTTATGCTCTTTTAAAGAGAATAACAAATGTCTCATTTTTTTAGAAATTCATTAAGCATTGTTGTTGGTTGGTTTTTGGACGAAGCATAGCAAACACAAGCGTTTCAATTACAATAGAACACAAAACAACAAAGTTAAAAATAAATAAACAATTTAGGAAAATTTCGGCCGTATAATGAATATTCTTTAATTTCCTTAAAATTTAAATTACATTCATTTAATAAATTGGTTATATCTGGCAAAAATTCTAACTCTAAACATTATTTATTTTGTTCTTATTTTAAGTGTTTGACATTATGTTTGCTGGGTAGCTCTCTCACCAATACATCTTCATTTTTATTTTTGAACATCACTGATATATACACACAACTAAACTAGTTAAAGTTTTCAACCGAGAAAGTGTAGACTTTGTTCTTCTACAAAGATGCCGATTGTGCACTTTTAAACAAAGGTATCTTTGGTGGGCATATTGTGTCAAATCATACGATCATAACTTTGTGTTTACATTAACATTCGACAATATTTATGAAATAAGAGAATTTGTTTACAAATTCGTAAAACCAAAATTAATCTGAAATAAAACAGTAGGGTAGCACTTAAAGCCACCCACTATATTTCGTCAATTTATACCGGAATTGACATTGGACTATCCGGAGGATTTGCACATATAACTCCCCCTTCATTAAGATTCGAGTCCCATCGAATCACAATATATTTCTTAATTTTAATTAATATATAGCATAATATAAGTACAAAAATTAATGTATAAAGTATATAAAAGTTATGGTTACTTTTTTGTTTTTCCAAAGATTCTTCGATTTCATTTATATTTGTAAAATTTAATTCGGGCAACAATTCTGTCATATTAACAGGCATTATCAATTTTAATTTCACAATTTTCAAAGTTAACAAAATAATGGGTATGAAAACGGGGTATGAAAAATTAGTACACGAATCATACAAAATGCTTTCTACGTTAATCAGCAATAAATTTCCAATCTCAATTTCTTCAATGTACTTTTCCTTCTTTTCAACCTTATTACAATCAATATAATTATTTTTCAAAACATTAGATATACATGAATTTACAATTTTCATCTTAGACAAAATATTTTCTTTTTCTACAATAAATGTTATGTTTTTTATAGTTACAGTTTTTGCTATTTCAATATTTAACTGCATAAAATTTTGATTTGGTATTGGTACTACAATTTCTGTCTTATATTCTTCGTCAATAAAATTCGGTATTAACAAAACAAAAACTATCCAATTGTTATCTATCGAGCCCATACTACCCTTCATATATCTCAATTTTAGACTATCGATATCAAAGTGATCTACTTCTTCGTTTGTCAAAAAAAATCTGCTTGCAATTCCATGCCTGGACATGACTATATTCTCCTGCACCTGCTCTATTTCATCCTTTACTTCGTTAATCAACAATATGAAGTTATTATACCCTGTCACTCTCAAACTTTCATTGACCTCACCTGTGTATGTTCTATTATACCATTTATTATTCTGTTCTACGACCAATCGAATATTCTGTAAGTAACTTTGCATTTCATTATTTATTTTTACCTGTTTATTTAAATTATTAATGACATTTTTCTGATTCAAATCTATATCTTCGAAATGGTCCTCTATTCTTAATCTGTCTTCATCGTCCATACTACCAAACAGCCAATTTATTAATCTACCTCCTGCATTTATTAATGCCCTTTTGTTTCTTGAACCGGTGAATTTTAAGTGTTTGCAACGAATGCTCTAGCTCGTTAACTTTCTTATTAAGGCTTATAAGAAGCCAACCATCATCTATTTTAAAGTTATGTGAAATACTTAATTTTAATTTTTGAATTGTATCCCTAATGTCGTTTATATCGATTATATGGATTAACTCGGAGAAACTTTCAATTATGTTGAGAGGTTCACCTTGTAGTACTTCCAATTTGGACCGCAGACTCAGTGCATGGGGCCAACCAAAACATCAGAAGTACCAGGATGGTCGACATAGCTGTTCCCTGAAAAGGTTTTCAATGGTCTTTTAATATTTGCCAAATCTACTTTATTAGGATTATTAGCATTATATTTCAAAAATCTTTTAGCAGTTTTTTGTCTTTGGGCTCCGGGGTTCTTCATATATAACTCCCGATTATTATAGTTGGGAACTTCCCCCTTTTTGAATTAACCATAGTAATAGCTTTTTTCTTCTTATCACTCATATATTGAGCAATTTTCCGATGATCTATATCGGAACGGTTCAAAAGGTCAATTGGTTTCATATTTGTCGTGGAGTGAATTGTGCCATTGTAAAAGCCTATTGCCCTAATAACCAACTCCTCCACATCTATATTTTCGTTATTTCGTTTCAGAATTCGAATGTGCTCCAAGAAAGACAAATGCATTCTCTCTATGTCAGAATTACCTGTATGAGAATATGCTGTTGTGAAATGCGTTTGAATATTCTTTTCCGCACAAAACAGCGTTATTGAACTCATTGTCCATTATTAACAACTCTGATTTGCCAAGTAAGGCAATTCTTTCCTGAATTTTTACTTTGATTGTACACATATTTTTATCTGTAATTTTATGTACAGAACCTAATTTAGTAAATCTGTCTATTGTGGTCAGAAAATATGTTTTATGAATCTGAAAAATATCCATATGGACAATCATGTTTGGTCATTCAGGTGTTATATTATGGTTAAAATGTTTACGATAAGGATTTGTATCGTATTTGTTTTCATTGCATACCCTGCAAGAATTTATAAATTTGTTTATATATTTTATTAAATTCGGATAAAAATGGGAGTCTTTTATTTCCCCAAAATTCTCCAAAATACCTCTATGGTTTCGTTATTATGAGTATTTTCAATTATCCCATACATTTCCTCTTCTTTTTTAACGTTCTATAAATAATGATCATTACGAAAATCGTTTTCACAAACGTAAACTATATTGTATTTTCTAAACAAAATTTCGTGTTCCCGTTGTTTAGTTTTTAAAATTCTTATTTGTGTTCTGTATTTGTTTACAATAGAAGCACTTACATATAAAAAATTGGTACTGCCATCGTCTTCTTGTTGGCTATGTACCGTTGCCATTTCCTCCGATATTTCAAACAGTGATTTAATATCACAATCTTCAGTTTATTTTGGATTCTAATCGACTTAGGAAATCTGCAACCTTATTATCTTTGCCTTTAACATACTCGATATCAAATTCATATTCGGCGAGCATGATTTTCCATCTACTCAATCTGGAATTTGGTTCCTTTAGGGAAGCCAACCATTTGAGAGGCTGGTGGTCAGTGTTGACCAAAAACTTAGTGCCAAAAAGGTAAGGACGAAAATATTTAGCCGCCCACACTATAGCCAAGAGTTCTTTCTCTATTGTACTATAGTTTTTCTCATGATTATTTAATGTTCTACTAGCATAACAAATGGGTTTATCACTCTGGCTAAGAACAGCACCCAATGCGACATTACTAGCATCTGTAGTAAGGACGAATTTCTTGTTGAATTCCGGATAGGACAGTATTGGTGGGTTTGTTATGATTCTTTTTAATTTTTGAAATGATTCAATTTAAGAAGGATCATCAGTATTCATCTTGACATCCTTTTTTAAATATTTTATTATTGGTCCGGCTATAGAAGAATAATTCTTTATGAATTTTCTATAGTACCCAGTAAGACCTAAAAATGATTTTATTTGTTTCACAGTACCTGGAATAGGTACTTTATTAATTGCCTCAATCTTGGATGGATTGTCCAGCTTTTTTTGATGCCTATCCAGTTTCAAGCTAAAATTTCATTTGTCCAGCTAAATTGAAATTTTCGACAATAATATCTACTATATATTATTTATTACTTCAAATTTACTTACTACTAATTAGTAGACAGTAATAACCAGGGAAACCAAAATATGCAAATGCATGTTTTTTCTGGTGAGTCTAATGAGCACATGGATAAGATATTTACACGTTTCAGAACTATTTAAGAATTTTGGCATCGATTTGTTAGTGCATATTTTTGCATATTTTACCCTTAAATTCATATTTTTGCATATATTTGTTTTAAGAGCATGTTTATGTCATATTTTTGCGTTTTTAGAGCATATTTTACTGTTTAATAGCATATTTTGACTTTATCAAAAACAAATTTTGTCTTACTTATTTTTCGCTGTTGTGTTACAGGTTTTTACTTCCTTTGTTTAAAATTCAAAATTGAAAAACAAATTAAAAAAAAAAAAATTTTAAATTTAAAAAAATTTTAAATAAAATTTAAAAAAAAATTTTTTTTCCAAAAAATAAAAAAAACTGAAAAAAAATTTTTGTTCACCTAAAAATATTTAAATTTTTTATTTTGAAGTATAATTTGGTGAAGGGTATATAAGATTCGGCACAGCCGAGTATAGCTCTCATACTTGTTTTAATATAAAATAAGCACTATTTTAATAATAGCGCCATCTAAATATCAAATTTTAGTTCTAATTCAAACTTAACCGTTCTAATATTAAAGAAATATTGTCTTTTAAATTTGCTCCTGTAACATCAGTTGATGTCGAAAGAATATTTTCTATGTATAAAAATGTTTTCAGATCCAATAGACAACGATTTTTATTTGAAAATTTAAGTAAATTTTTTTTGGTTAAAAATTATGTAAAAGTTTTTTTTTTAAAAGCATATTTCTTAAATTTTAAGAGCATATTTTAAAGTTTTTACTGCATATTTAAAGCGCTTAAAACGCTTTTTTTAGAGCATATTTCCGGTTTCCCTGGTAATAACTTATGCAAAAAAGCGTATGTATTTTTTGAAGAAAAGAAAAAATAAATACCAAAAAGTTTTATGGGAATACGTGTCATGTGGAATTTCTGTTGATGGTGAAGTCAATGAAGAAGAATGTTAAAGTTAAGGATTATCAGAAGCATATTTATATTTTATGCACAACATAATGCAGGAATTTACAGCTTTTGAGAATAACTCGTGTACAGTTTTAGAGTTGCTCGATATAATGACCGTACTTTTCCACTTTTGAGGCTACTTATAAGCCTCAAAAGTAGAATATATAACAAATTTTTTGGCTCCAAAGTTAACAGCGTTTTGAAAAAAATTTCGCTTAATGAACAAAAAACTTTTAATACTGACGTAGAAGACAGCGGTCAGCTATTTAGAACATCGTTTTTTTAAAAAATAGCATTTTTAAATTTAACCTTCAAATGTCTGAAGAAATAGATAACGATAAACTATACATATATTGATTACTGCTGCATTCGTGAAGTTTATAAATAAATACCAAGAGATTTGTCAAATGATATGCTCCTATTTTTTTACCAAAGGTGAAAGGAATGAATTCGAGAATTTAAGAAAAGCTGCATGTTTAGTATTTTCAATACCAGTAAGAAAAGCTTTTTGTGAAAGATTTTTTCTATTTTAAACAATCTTTATACTAAAGAAAGAAACCGAATGTCATTCGACCTGAAATATTAATACGAAAAAATTTATAGGAAGTTTGTAAAAATGGAAAGGCAAAGAATTAAGCTTTCATAAAATGTATTTTCTAAAACCTACTTTTTTGTACAATGTTTTAAACAAAATTGTATATAGAAAAAAACGAGACATTACTTGTTAAAATCGGTTCAAATTTGCAAAAGTTTGTAAACTTTTTCGAAAAATTTCGAAAAAATTTACTTGAAATTAAAAACTACAATTATTTTACTATAAAACGTATTAATGAATAGTTGAAGAAAACCTGACTGGTCGATAAGTTGACGAACATCACTTAAAACGGTTTTTTAGAATAACTTCTGAAATTGAAAGTGTTCTGAAATTTTTTGACACAATTTGCAATTTGTCGATTTCCAAGTTTTTTTCTCACTGTAGCACCGTGTAATACATTTGATTACAGCACCGTGTAATACATTTGATTTGTCCAGCTTCTTAAACCCCAATGTCCAGCTTTTTGCAAATCTGAATCTGGCAACCCTATTTTAGACCGTTTGGTGTAACTATATGACCCAAAAACTGAGTTTGTCTAGCCAGAAAGTTACATTTATTCATTTGAACCTTTAAACTATGTTCATTTAAAACAGAAAATATTTTTGTTAGCCTATTCAAATGTTCATCCAATGGAGATGAGAAAACCAATACATCATCCATATAGATGACGCAAATTTTATTGATGTAATCACTTAAAACGTAATTCATCATACGTTGAAAGGTGGTGGGTGCATTCTTTAAACCGAATGGCATTCTGATAAACTCATAATGTCCCATTGGTGTTGAGAAGGCTGTCTTCTGAATGTCCCTATCTTCCATCCTAATCTGGTGGAAACCTTTCGCAAGATCAATGGTGGAAAAATATTGTGCCCTACCCAATTTATCAAACAGTGAATCTATATTGGGTATCGGGAACTTATCCCCCACGGTTATATTATTTAGATTTCGGTAATCAATGACAATACGCCATTTTCGTTTACCATCGTTATCCAGTTTCTTCGGTACTATCCATAAGGGTGAGTTATAAGGCGATTTACTCAGCCTAACTATTCCCTGGATTAGCATATCCTTTATCTGGGTTTCAATTTGCCTTTCATGTGCTTTAGGGTATCTATATATTTTAGAATACACCGGTTTATCCGATGTTGTGACAATACTATGTTTAACAGCATTAGTTGTTGTCAGAGCTTGACCTTCTTGATAGAATGTAATTCTGTTTTTATTTAAAAACACAACTAATTTGTGTTTTTCTTCATTATTTAAATGATCTGGTAACTCTATATTACCAAAGTCTATGTTTTGCAATTCTAAGGCTGTAATTTCGTCAAAGTTTACATCAACTGGTCTTGAATAGAACAATATTTCGACATTATTAACCCAAAGTCTCATATTATAAAAATCTATTATGACACATTATTTCCGATTATACAATCGAAAGCTTTATTTTTTAAATCAATAAGTGCAATAGACATAGTTTCATCCCCTGCATTAAACTCCAAAGGGACATTAACTATAACTTCTTCATCCACTATTTTAGTACCGGTTAATGTATTTAATTTTAGTTTGTTCTTAAGTCTTCTTTTTAAAGACAACCCCTTAAAAATCCCATAGTCACCCAACGTAGTTGCAGCACCACTGTCAACTAAACATCTAACTTTAATGTTATTAATTGTGATTCATCTGCAATTCTTATGAGAAGCAGACGTGTTTTTTATTCGCTCCGCGATTTAAGTGGTTTCAGTGAAAATTTAAATAAAAAGGAAAAATTTAGCGATTGGACGCAAAAAAAAAAAATATATTTCTCTAAGTGTTTAATATAAACAAACAAAAAAAATATACAATATAACAAAAAAAATAGAAATTTGTTTAAAAGTGCTTTGTTTATTTTCTTTTTTCAAATTTCGTTAAATTACTGTGAGCATATGAACTCTCATAATGAGAGTAGACTCAGTTTAAACGGTAGAAATGCCTACATATTTTTGAACGGGGAGGGTGAAAATAGAAGTGCTAACAAAAATATAAGAGATCCAGACTTTAACAAAAATTATTTAACCGCCAAACCGATTGAGAGAGCGCGCTCTTGTTCCCCCGTGATACAAATACATGAGAACAATATTGCACACACATCATCACCTAGTAATGCTTGTTTAGAACAAAGCATAAAAGAAAATAAAAAGTGTTCTGGTACAACAACAAATACTGCAGTAGATATAACAGAGTCGACAATGATAAATACACAAGCTTATGATAATCCACTAACAACACCTAGTGAGAGTTTTAATGTATTTAACACTGAAAATACCGTGATGGAAGATAATGGAACATCAAGTGGTGCTATACCTAAGGTTGGAAATAAGATAAGTAAAACTAAATCTCCAGTTCAAACAGGTATGCTTAGATATATAAGAATTAATAAGCGAAATTTAAGTCCCCAGAAAAGTCTGCCTTCTGAGAAGAAGCAAAAAATTACTGATAACCCCTTGAAAAGTAACCGTTTTGCTCTCTTGAGTGAGGAAGATTCTAATCGTCAAAAAAATGATGATAAATCCATCCGTAAACCGTTAAAACCACCACCAATATTCCTTCGTGAAACTAGCTCTAATAGCTTAGTGAAATCATTTATTGAACTCATTGGAAAAAATAATTTTCATATTGTTCCAATAAGAAAAGGAGGTGTGCAAGAGACAAAAATAGTTGTATACACTGAGGATTGTTATAGAAAAATTTCTCAACACCTAAATGACAGTAAGAAAAACTTTTATACATATCAACTTAAGAGTTGCAAGGGCTTGATAGTGGTCATAAAAGGTATAGAGTCCAGTGTAGATACAAACGAAATCAAGGAGGCCCTGGAAGAATTGGGCTATCAGACAAAGAATGTAGTCAATATCTTTAATAGAGACAAGGTTCCTCAGCCAATGTTTAGGGTTGAGTTAGAGCCTGATGATAGGAAATTAAAAAATAATGAAACTCACCCTATATACACTCTAAGATATTTGTTGAATCGTAGAGTAAATATAGAGGAACCTCTTAAGCGTAATCGTCCAGTTCAGTGTAGTAATTGTCAGGAATTTGGACATACACGTAATTATTGTACCCTACGCACAGTATGTGTTGCATGCGGAGGCCTGCACTCTTCGTCACAATGTGATATAGTTGAGAATGGTCTCAGTAGGAAATGTGGTAACTGCGGTGGAGATCATTCCGCTAATTATCGCGGATGCCCGGTCTACAAGGAGTTACTAAAAAGATTAAGAGAGAGGCAAAAGCTGTTGAGAGGTGAAATAGTTGAATCAACACCTACAAATTCGGTATCTACATCTAGACCACTAAGCTCTGGAGTAGATTTTTCAAATGATAAAATAAATGCGGCTCATCCAGTATCACAGGAAAATGGCCAGGGAGCTACAATTAATGCTGGAGCCAGCTCATACGCCAGTATTTTAAAAACGGGTTATCAAAAGCCAAAAGTCCCCCAAAATATGGGAGGGTTGGAAAACCTTATGCAAACACTTACTGAGAATATTTCCTCTCTTAATCAAAATATGACTAACTTCATGTCATCCATGCAAAACACAATACAAGAGCTTCTGAGAGCACAGAACCAAATGATTCAAATTCTATTAACAAGAAAATGAATTTTTTGAAGATATGTTTCTGGAATGCAAATGGTTTAAACCAGCACAAATCGGAAATTTCCCATTTTATGTTAAATAAAAGCATCGATGTGATGTTAATTTCGGAGACACATCTTACAAATAGATATAACTTTAATATATCAGGATACTCATTTTATTACACAAACCATCCGGATGGTAAGGCACATGGCGGTACCGGTATCATAATTAGAAACCGATTGAGACACTATGCCCTAGAAGCGTTTTCAAAGGATTATATGCAAGCAACATCTATTCGCCTTGAATACCCAGCTGGAGACCTGACTCTGAGCTCTATATATTGCCCACCACGTTTTTCGATGACCAAGGAAAAATTTGAAGAATTCTTTATAACACTAGGAGATCGGTTTCTGGCATGTGGAGACTACAATGCCAAACATACATATTGGGGTTCGCGATTGGTAAATCCCAGAGGTAGACAGCTGTATAAAGCTCTAGTTGATCGCAAAAATTGCTTAGATTTTGTGTCTCCTGGACACCCAACTTATTGGCCAACTGATCCTAGGAAAATTCCTGATCTAATAGACTTCGCCATATGCAGAAATATTATTCGGAATGCAATATCCACAGAAATATCCTATGATCTATCTTCTGACCACTCTCCTGTAATTATTAATTATTGTGAGAGACCCAACACCCCAAGATTTCCTAAGGACTCTTTGTATTTTAAGACAAATTGGCTAAAATATAGGAAATATATCAGCAGTCATATCCACACAAATCCTAATTTACAGTGTGAGGAAGACATAGATAGGACCGTTAATGACTTCACGTCACTGATTGTTTCGGCTCTGGAACACTCTAGGTGCCAGATCCCTCCAAAAACTAATACGCCTATTTCAAGTTCGGATATTGAAAGACTTCTTCTCGAAAAGAGAAGACTCAGAAGAGAATGGCAACATAATAGATCACCTGCTGCAAAGCAGAGGCTGTCCGCAGCAGTACGAAAACTGAAAAGAGCCCTTCATTTGGAGGAGGATCGCATAAACGAAAAATATATTAAAAGTTTGACGAGTACAAAATACACAAATTTCTCTCTTTGGAAGGCAACGAGGAACATTAAGCCACCGGTAGAGGCACAAAGCGCTTTAAGAAAAGCTGACGGAACCTGGGCACGAAGTGCTATAGAAAAAGCCTCAGTATTTGCTGAACATTTAAGTGAAGTATTTCAGCCCAACTCCACTGCAAATGAGTTTGAACTAGAAGAACTGCCAGCTTCAACAATGGCTAATGCAGCCCAATTCGATATTAGTCCTGAGGATGTTAATAGAGTAATTAAAAATAAATTAGACTTGAAAAAATCACCGGGATATGATTTAATAACGCCATCAATGATTAAGAACCTACCAAATGTGGCTATAATTGTGCTATCTATATTGTTTAATGCGATCTTGAAACTAGGAATTTATCCAAAAAATTGGAAAATTTCTCAAATAATAATGATACCTAAACCGGGTAAAGATTTAACCCTGCCATCTTCTTATAGACCTATTAGCCTACTCCCTTGTTTGTCGAAGTTATTCGAAAAAATATTCCAGGAAAAGATAATACCTTTTTTGAATGATGGAAACATTATCCCAGTACACCAATTTGGTTTCCGTGAACATCATGGCACCATTGAACAGGTCAATCGTTTAACTGGAGAGATTCGAAAATCTTTTGAATTAAAGAAATATTGTTCTGCCATCTTTTTAGACGTTACTCAGGCTTTTGACAAGGTATGGCATAAGGGTCTAATACATAAAATCAAATGTTTACTACCACTATGTACTCATAAATTGCTGGAGTCTTATTTATCGAATAGACTTTTCAGAGTTAAGTACAATGATTATGTGACGAGAGAATGCAAGATTGGAGCTGGCGTTCCACAGGGAAGTGTACTAGGACCTACGCTATATTTGATTTACACCTCCGACCTCCCTACGTGCGATAAACTAACAATTTCAACATTTGCTGATGATACCGCCATTATTAGCTCAGACGAAAACCCACTCATGGCATCTAGTCAACTACAGAATTACCTCGTACGTGTGGAGTCATGGTTGAAAAACTGGCGAATAAAGGTAAATGAGCTGAAAAGTAAACATGTTACGTTCGCTCTAAGGAGAGGAAATTGCCCACCTGTCACACTCAACAACGTTAATATACCGCAGTCTGATTATGTCACCTACCTTGGTATTCATCTAGATAGACGGCTTACTTGGCGCCGACACATAGAAACCAAGAGACTTCACATGAAGTTAAAAGCCTCTAGCTTTCATTGGTTAATCAGTGACCAATCAAAATTAAGCCTTGAATATAAAGTCATCCTGTATAAGACCGTTTTAAAACCAATTTGGACATATGGAATTCAATTATGGGGAATGGCTAGCAACACCAGTATTGATCTTATACAGAGGGCCCAATCTAAAATTCTTAGGACCATGACGGGAGCACCATGGTACATAAGAAATGAAAACATCCACAGAGACTTAGAAGTGACATTGGTAAAGGAAGAGTTCGAGAAAGTCCGTGAGAAATATATTGTGAAGCTGCGAAACCATCCCAATTCCCTTGCAAGACAACTTGTGCAGACCCAAACCCGATCCAGGCTCCGTAGAGCAGATCTACCACCCCGCTAAGATGAGTGACAGTTTACCATAATGGCTCTCTTGCTGAAGAGCAAATAGTTTTAATTTTAGTTATAAGATTTAAATACTTATTGTAAGGTCAAAATAGACAGATTCAATAAATCAATAAAACGTTAAAAAAAAAAAAAAAAAAATTAATTGTGAGTAAGACTACCGGTAATTGGGATCCGGAGGCGGTACATGAAAATTTTCGTTCATGATTATATTTCCCACTTCCATTGGTACGGGTCTTCTATTATTATTGTTTTGATATGAACCAACACGTCCATTTTGACCTGAACCTCTTCGGTCATAGTTATTTCCACTGGGTTGGGCCATATTTTTAGGATTTGGTTTATTAAAATTTTGTCTATAATTTCCCGTCTATTGTTTTTTATCAAAATTCTTGTTCTGGGAGTTATTTTTTCGTAAGTAGACATCCTTCATTAAATTGTTTTCAATGAAGTATGATTGTGCACCAGAAATGGTAGCAATATTCTTCTGATTTAGTAATGTCTTTATATTCAAAGACAGAGAATTTAAATATATCTCAAAAATCAATGTTTGATTTATATCTGGAGAAAACATAGTTATTCTCCGGATTGAGACTATAGTTTGTATTCATGAGATTTAGAATCTCACTTAACTTATGGTGGAGTTCCTCCACGCTCAAAGCCACTACGTTCATGGCTTGATTTCGCAGTCCCAAAAATGATTCCCTTACACCAAATTCTTCTCGAAGTTTGGCAATAATTTGTTCCCAGGTTGGGTCTACCAGGGATTCAATTGCTTTCAAGGCTTTACCTTGGAGACGGTTCGCTAAGACCGATCTAATAGTTGCCTTGTGTTCTTCTCCCACTAAGGACAACACTGTATTTACGTCGCGCAAATAACTCGTTAGTGCATATTCGGTTGACCCACTGAATGGTGGTAAGCTATGAGCTTCGCGTAATCCTTCTATCAATGTTAACGACATTTTTATTATTATATATATTTTTTGCTTACAATTCCTCAATAAAATCTGATTTCCACCTGCGTGGTAGGTACGTCCCGTCCGTTGCCCGTTGGTGGAAGACCACAATCTCAATGAGACTATGATCACTCACACCAAAGACATCCCTAATCTTCCAACTAAAACGGTATTCCGTCATTGCCTCACATTGGCTAACGTCACGTCAATGTCACTACATCCTCTTGAGCCATCAAAAGTGTACATCTCACTAGGCTCATTGAGGACAATGTAACTGTCCTTAATTATAATAGCGGCGTTGCCCCCAAGTCCGTAAACGTACGCATACCCCCAGGTAAACCCCTGATGTGACCATCCGTGATATACGGCTCCTGCTTGACCTAGTTCACAAATCACCGAATATGCCCACTGGCAGTTAAGCTGCAAGATTCTTAAATCTGTACCCTCCATATTAATGTCGTGCGTTCGCCTTGGCGACAATGGCGCTGTAAATCGGGCAGGCTGCAGATATCATGAGATGCCTAGCCGGAAGCCCCTTAAAGGTACAGTTCCTGCATCTCACCTCGTTCTGGCAGAGTGACGCTAAGAGGCCGGCCGTGCCACATAAACGACAGACATCAGTGTTCATCCTGCAGTCCCGTACTGGGTCAGAACCCAGGCATCTAAACCAGCTAGGGCCTGCGTCGTGCTGTCGTACCATAAATGAGAACCACTTTATGTTGCACCTACCAACGTCAAGCATATGCTGCAAGGTACCAGCATTGCCCTCAAGGGCGACATTAACTGGACCACCACTCGTTCAGCAGGAACTCTGGGAACTGCAAAAACAGACGCAGCAGCTGGGGTAGATGAAGCAACAGGAACTGCGGCATCCAATCGCCCCTTAAGGCGTTCATTCTCAGCCACCAACCTCATTGATAGGACCTCATATTTTGAGCACTGTTGCAGCACACAGCGCGCGAGTTGTTGATCTACGCCATCAGCAAGAACTATGCTAGTCACGCCATACGTCACCGCTTTAAGCCCCTTGACAGTTAAACTGAAGGATCGTTGTCCCCTCCATATTTAATGTCTGGCATTCACCCTAGCAACCATAGCCGCGTAAACCGGACACGCATCAGACATCATGAGATGAACAACCGGCAATCTTTTGAAGGCACAATCACGACACCTCAACTCATTAGGACACTGAGACGCCTAATGACCCGCCAAACCACACCGCAAGCAGACGTTTTCCGTGAACTTACACTCCCTTAGCCTGTGACCAAAGCCAAGACAGCGGAAGCACACCGGAACGACATCCTGAACCCTCACAAGGAACCGAAACCATTTCACGTACACCCCAGTTGCCCTCAGATGCTCCGCCACCCTCTGGGTGCATTCCAGCACAACATTCACCTGACCCTTATCCCCTGTTTTCCAAGGGCTACTGGCCAAACGAACACTCTTGCTAAAGGCATCACGTGACATCAAATCCTTTAAGTTCATGGAGAATAATTCCTCCATAAACTCGTCAGGAGGGATCTCAGCATGTACCCGCTGCACCACCACCTTTGGCCCCAACTTCTCAACCACAGAGACCTCCAGGCCAACCTCGGAGAACTTCGCGTTACCCGCGATCTTCCCCCTCTCAGCAACCGAAGGTGTACGTATCACCGCACCATCCTTAATCGGACGCACCTCGTGGATTCTCAGCAATGAGCCTGAAAACCAAGCCCTCAAACTTGCCAGAGAACTCCAAAACACTCTTGGCCAGCTCCATATCAACACCCTCAGCCATCATAACCTCAAGAAGACCAGCAGTCACCACCTTAACATTCCCCACTAAATCAACATCATTCACCGGCGCACATTGGCTTATTATCGTTTTTCATCGGCCAAAACTCTGTAATTTTTGCACCGATAGAGATATTTTAGAATTTTTTTCGATGGACAGATAACTTCATGAATTTTTTTCCAGTTTTAATATCATTAAAATCGGATCTGCAGTTGTTGAGCATTTAGTATGAAAAAGCGGATTTTTTTATTTTTTGTATCAGCTTTACTTATACAAAAGTTGTAAGCAGATAAAAACAAGTAAGGAAGTATGTTCGGTCAAGCTCGACCATATAATACCCTACACTATAAGTTATTTTCGTGAATGATTTTCGGAAGAGGGCATTATATGGGAGCTATGACTAATTATAGACCGATCGCTATGAAATTAGGTAGTGTGATTTATGTCTATATGGAAGTTATTTCTGTTGAATTTTGTGTTTATACCAACATTTTTAAGAGATTTATGCTCGTTAAAGAGATTTTCGGAAGATCGTGTGATTTATGTCTATATGGAATATATTTGTGTTGAATTTTGTGTTTATACCAACATTTTTAAGAGATTTATACTCGTTAAAGTGATTTTTGGAAGCGGGCATTATATGTGAGCTATGACTAATTATGTACCGATCATCATAAAATTAGGTGACATTAATACAGTTTATATAAAACTTATTTAGAGCAAAATTTGTGTATATACCTTAGGGTGGCCCTTAATAAACGAAAGTTGGATTTTGGCCATTCTCACCCCCCAGTTTGGTGAACATTAGTATACAAGGGGAAAAAATGCATTTTTTTCAGTTTTTGTAAAAATTTTGCCATTAAAAAATTGCTTTTGTAATTTAATTTAAAAGAATCGAAATATGTACGTAATTGTCGTTCTAATGAGACATAAAAAACAGAAATTGGTCAAAAAATGTTAAAGTTATTATAAATTCGCCAGCCCATTAATGTGTCTCAGGTCACTAGACACAAGAAATGTACGAACAAAATTAACATATTTTGATAAATATTAAAATAAAAGCTTATTTTTACTTAAAATATGTCCATATTTACTTGTATATGCGTTTTTGTCTTCGTAGGATACCGTTAACCTATTCTTAGGTATGAAGAAAAAAATTAATTTTTTTTAACGGCAGTTTCAAAACTCCATTTTCAAATTTTTAAAAATTTTGTTAAACAAATTTCAGAATTTTTTGATCATCTCATTGGGATTTATTAAGAATATAATAAGGAATAAAAATGTGAAAAAATTATGAAAATATCTCTTATAGTTTTTCCGTACCTGCGATTTAAATTTTGAAATTTTCTAGAAAAACCAATTATTTGGCAATTTTTAGGCCAATGAGCTCTATTTCCTTACTCTTATGAACTTTAAGTAAAACCTCTTGAGACTATTATAGTCCAGATAATTCTAAATATACTCTGAAACTTTTACTAAAACCGCTTCAAGGAGCTGACCTTGCTGCATCGTTCGTCTATTTCCGGCAGCGCTTTGAGCGAGCACCCTACCAATAAGTGGCCCGGAGTGAGAGCTTGTTCGTCTTTGGGATCCTCTGTTAATGCCACTATTGGTCTTGAGTTTAGTACGGCTTCTACGTATACGAGAACGGTTGTTAGTTCTTCGTACGTTAACCTGGATTGGCCTATTGTGCATAGCATTAGTGATTTGGCTGATTTCACTGCCGCCTCCCAAACCTCCGAAGTGCGGTGCTCGTGGAGGGATGAAGCGAAAGTCTATCCCTTGTTCTGCTGTAGTTTGTTGTATTACTCCCTTGTCTTTGTCGGTCCATAATCTCGCGGTCCCTACGAAATTTTGTAGCGTTGTCGCTCCATATTGTTTTGGGCAAACTTCTCCTGTCCACAAATCTATTTAGAGTAGAAAGAAATGTATCAGTTTGCAAATCAGTCAAGGCCTCCAAATGCACTGCTTTGGACGAAAAACAAACAAATACTGCTATATAAGCTTATACAGGTGCTTTTCCTCTTATTTTTAACGAAATGTACACTGGCCCACACAAGTCAACACCACACACATAAAAAGGACGGTAACCAGTCATTCTGTCGCGAGGCAAATCCCTCATTATTTGCAAGGCTAATTTTGGTCGAAAATAAAAACAAGGAATGCAACTATTAACAGTTTTCCGAGCTTACTGACGTGCTCCAATAACCCAAACTTTTGCACGAGACAGGCCAATCAATGCCTTAGATCCTGCATGACAATTTGTTCTGTGTAAATCGAAAAAGTAAATTTTGACAAAATACGAATCTTTCTTTAGAAGCAGCGGATATTTTGACTCATAAGGAAGGCAAGATTTACTTAAACGACCACCAACACGTATTAATGTTATATTTATATTATCCATGCCATATCGTTGAATAAATGGATTTAGTTTCTGTAATCTATTTTGTTTAGGTAATAGGTTCCGATAAAATGCGTATATCTTCTTTAAACTCAACAGATTGTATCATTTCAACTATTTTTAAAATGGAAAAATCCAATTCTCTAACAGTCAAAATACTAATTTCCCTTTCCTTTTTCAAACTCGTACGTACTTTGTTTCTCATACCTGTTATGAACCTTAAAATATATGCAACTATACGAATAACTTTTTTACATGACGAAATGCTGTCAATCATTTTCCATACTCGGTTTTCTCGTTTTCTGGAGCCACTAATCTCATATTTAACATAGATACTTTAGTTTTCTTTCTCTCTAGAGCTAAATTTTCAGGAGAAAGTGCGAAATTTTCATTTTTGGCCACTCATCATGATTCCTTTTAAGAAATTCTGGTCCAGAAAATCAACAAGATTTTTTTATTTCATTAATATCACAGCCGCGTGAAACTATATCGGCTGGGTTGAGAGCTGTTGGTATATATCGCCAGCTCACATCTTTTGATTTTTCCTGAAATCTGGAAAGTTTTAGTTTTACCACACACCACAATTTTGTCAATAAATGGGCGGCGCACAATTCTAATCTTGGTAAAGTTTTTACTTTTTTAGAAGGTGCAACTTTTGATTTTGCAACCAATAATCGTGCAATTGTACCGTGTGTGTCATTATACCTTACGTATATACAACAACCATATGCCTTCATAGATGCGTCTGCAAATCCATATAGTTGTATGTTGTTGTCTAATCTAGTACCAACAAAGCGAGGTATAACTATTGAATTTATCTGAGAGAGTATTTCTTTAAAATTTTGCCATGTCGTGTCCAAGTTCTGGGGTATTGATTCATCCCAATATTTTCCATATTTCTAGTAAAAAATTTTAGATTTTATTACTATTGGAGCAAGTAGCCCTAGGGGATCAAAAATACGAGAAGATATTGATAGAATATTTCGTTTTGTAGCGGACAAACTTTCAAAATTGTTTTCAAATTCAAAACAAATTATCTTCTTTTGGTTTCCATATAATCCCAAGGGCTCTTGTGGAATCGGATTCATTAAACTCCACATGTCTCACGAGCTCAACATTATTGTTATTTTCACAATTTGAATGCCATTTTGCCTAGTTAAATCCGCAAGAATTTAAAATTTGTGTGACTTCGCTTCGAATTTTAGTCAAAGTTTAAATATCATCCGCTTCTGATATCAGATCATCAACATAAAAATCTGTAGCTATAACAGCACCAAGAAAACATTACTAATTTCCCTTAAGCATCTAATTGCCAAAATAAAGAATAAAGAAAAAGTACCATGAAGTATAATCTTTAATTTTCACTCACATAGGACCATATACGCTTTATTACTTATTTCTAGGTCCATTATTATAGAAAATTCAAAAAGTACCATTATAATATAGAAAAATTTACAAAAAGCAGTCACTTGTAGATGCTCACCCACTCTGTCCCATGTAAGATTTATTTCATGTTTCTAGGTTCATTGGTTAAGAAATTACAAAAAGTACCATTCGATTAAAGAAAAAGTACCAAAAAGTCTACCCCTAAAATTCACACTTACTTAGGACCATATATGCTTAATTTCATGTTTCTAAGTCCATTGTCATATAAAATTCAAAAAGTACCATTATATGAATAAAAAAGTACCTATACAGATACAAATCAGCTATCTTTAATGTCGATAAGTGAAATAATTTAAAATATTAAAAAAGTACCATTAGGAAAAAAGTACCAACTTCCCTTTTCTTCCTCGAACACCCCTCAAGTTCGAACTTTAAAAATATTCCATTTTGCCAAAATTATTTATGCTACAGACATGTCTCAAAATATTAAAATCTGTGTTAATGTGCCCAAGAAAAAATATGTTTTAAAAAAAAACTGTTTACCCGGATTTGGCCCACTATACCTTGGCACTCGAGTTCCAAGTTAGTTAATTTTTGTATGAATCCAGGAACCAATGTCAAAAAAATTATCAAAATTGGCTTAATAATTTCAAATAAAATGTATTTAACCGATTTTATCCCCTTTTTTGGACCTTTTTTATCCCCATTGCTTTGGTAAAATTTTATTCAAATAAATTTCTATATCGTGGTGGGAGATCATAATAAAATATTCGTATGTCTATGTCAGAGTATAGAAAAACATATTTTATGAAAAAGTACCAAAAATAAACTCAATTTTTATCCCTTAAGGGTTCGAATTTCCAAAAAGTACAAAACCTATATTTTTTATTTTTTGATAATTAAAGAATACGATTTAAAATTTGTTTCTATGTTTCTTGGTTTAAAATATACATAGGATGCAAAAAAAGTACCAAAATACAGTTTTTACCCGTTTTCTCCCCTAAAAGTTTCGAATTTCGAAAAAGTACGAAACACCTGTCAGCTTATTTTTTAAATGGAGTAACATGCAGTTTTAAGTTTTTTTGTATCTTTATTTGAAGATATAAGTTTACCAAATTTACCAGTTTTTATACTTTTTTACACCCTAAACGTACGAATTTCCAAAAATCCCTTCTTATCGGATTGTTTTGTGGAGGGAGTAACCCAAATTTAAAATTTCGTGATTCTAGCTTCAGCAGTTTGGGCTGTACGATGATGAATCAGTCAGTCAGTAACGTTAGTATTTTATATATATAGATTAGCGCACTCCGGTTAAGATTTGATTCACAATTTGATTTCCATATAATACGTTTTGACTATTTCTTTAATTAAATTTAAGATATTAATATTATTTCATATATCTTGAAACATAACTTTAACATTATTACTCTATAATACACAAAATATAAGTAAAAATTGAGAATTTAGATCTATTTTAAAATGCATTTTTTTTAAAGTTGTTGCAAAAAGTTGGTACTAATATTATCACAGCCTTTTTAACAACACTATATACTAAGAAAAAACGAAATAAAAAAATGTACGATTTTATACGTTTTTTTTTTAAATTCAAACAAACTTTTGTAATTTTTGAATTTTTTTTAAAAAAATTTCTTTTTTTGCCCTCAAAGACGACATTAACTGGAGCACCACTCGCCTTCCAAGGGCCAGTCACCAGACGAACGCTCCGCTTGAAGACCTCCTCAGACATCTTCTGCTTGAGATTCATCTCGTACAGCTATGTCATAAATTCATCCGTATTAATCTCCGGATCTTCGATCTTCGGTCCAAGCTTGTCTCTCACCGACACATCCAACACAACCTCACCGAACTTGGCATTCTTCGCCACTTTCTCCCTCTCAGCTACCGACGGGGTCCGAATGACCGCTCCGCCATCGCGCATAGGCCGCAAAGTATGGACGCGGACACCCAACGTAGGGCCAACCTCCTTCTGGACCTTCTCCACCACCTCCTTAGACGAGACACATTTAAAGACCTCCTCAGACATCTTCTGCTTGAGATTCATCTCGTACAGTTCCGTCATAAATTCATCCGGGGTTGACCCTTGTCCAGCTCAGCCCCAACACCGTCAGCCATCACCAACTCCAGCAAAGCAGCACTCACGGCCTTCATCTGGTCAACTACACCAGTGTCCATGACTGGTTGTGGCCTTTTGCGCTCACGCACCATCTTAAGACTGACACCTGATGCAGCGTCCGACACCTCCATAGCACTAGTGACACTTGCAGCAACACCAACCTTGACCGGAGAAGAAGTACCCGCAGCAGTAGCAGTAACACCGAAAGCACGCTTGGCCTTAGGAGAGCCAACCTTGAATCGCTTGGCCTCATCTTCCATCTCAGTACTTGAGAGCTCGCTCTCCGTATGACGGACAAGACGTCCGCCCGCCGGTGGCAGCCCTCCGTCAGTTGTCGTGACATCCGACGCATCACCCTTCGCCTTAGGCCTCTCGCCTCTCTTCTTGCCCGCAGGCGGCATGTCTAGCTATTTAATTCAGCCTGTCGAAAATAACTCAAAAAACAGAACAATTACCAAAATCAGAAAAATTTCCAATTTACAGGAACACCCTACTATATGGCAGCAAAAAATATGAGCCCCTAATAGAGGAGACACAAATTGGCAATACAGCCGAGATACCAACCAGTTAGTCGAGTCACGAACCACTTAGCCAATACGCAAACCTGAAATAACCAAACCAAAACGTGAAGTGGTTAGCCGAGACATCAACCAGAAATACTTAGCCGATACACAAACCGGAAATGGTCAACCCAAAACCGGAAATAATTAGCCAATACACCAACCACTTAATGGAGTCACAAGCCACTTAGTGGAGTCACACACCCACCTAGTGGCAACACCAACTTACTCACCCAAACGTATGGCACCACCAAAAACAGCCGCCGGAGTTTGGCCTTGAGACACCTTGTCAGCGGAGTATCAACTTTTGCCAGCGGAGTCTCAACTTTTTTATTTACAATTGCACATACACACGCACTATGTACAAAAGTCACACACGTTTTAAAGTTTATAGGCCGATATTTCATCCGCCTATATCTTTGCAATCCTTCAACCGATTTCAAAAATACGAATATTTCCGAAATCCTCAGAGTCCCAGCTTTGTACAAAAGTCACACACGTTTTAAAGTTTATAGGCCGATATTTCATCCGCCTATATCTTTGCAATCCTTCAACCGATTTCAAAAATACGAATATTTCCGAAATCCTCAGAGTCCCAGCTTTTAAAATCACTATCGCTCACTTCACTGTTCAAACGAAGTTCCAGGGGCCTCTGACTCCCGTGGCACCAGAATTAAGTCTCCGGTCAGACCTCGTAGCTAAAATAACTACTACCAGTTGAACTCCAAATAGTTCGGTACTGGTAAACCCCCACCCAACAAGCAACACGCATCAACAAAAGAACAAGACAAAATGCACAACAATGAACAGCCGCCCTCACGAGCGACACTTTGGCCACATGGTGTGACACCAGCAAGGACAACACGAACAAACTGGCATGCAAGCGAGCATAGCAACCCTCTGACATGACAAGACCTTGTTCCTGCCAACAACAGACATAACAGTTTCATACCATACAGAAGCACCACACGCTGCACAAGCAACGAATAGCCCCTCATATATCGTACGAACAGCACGCCTGCTGAGACCCCAGTCCAATCTCAGGATACGCCTAACCTTACCCACAACGGCAGAAAGCGTGTCCCTGACATGAGAAAGATGCCCCAAAAAGTTCATCCTCTCCCCCATCGTTATTCCCAGATACTTGACTTGCGTCACATATCTGAGACTAACGCCACCAGATCGAATGAGCGGCGGACGACCGTGCGATAATCTGCCCTTCAACAACATTATCATCGTCTTATCCAGTGCCACCTGAACACCGACGCGATCTCCCCACTCATTAACTTCACGCAGGTTCCATAGAAATGGACCACAGATGGAACCCTGTGGACAGCCACGAGAAACGTTCCTCCAAATAGTGTCGCTGGCACCGACCACACAAGCTCTCCTGTCGTCAAAGTAACTCCTCCATAAGGAAAGCTCCCGACAGCCCACATCACGTAGTCTGTCCAAAACTTTACCCCACGAGAGGTAGTCGAACGCACCCTTGAAATCAACAAATATGCCCAGGACATATTTTCCAGATGACTCACTAACACCACGCTTAACATGCAGCCACGCATCCTCAACTGACCTCCCCTCCCTAAAACCATACTGGTACTCAGAAATACCCTCACTGTAGGCCTCCTTCAGTCTCGTCACCATAATCCTCTCCAGCACTTTACCAAGTACTGGCAGGAGACTGATGCCCCGATAAGAGCGAGGATTACTCCTCACCCTATCAGGCGACTTCAGGAGGACTGCAACTCGGGCAGACTTCCAAGCCCTAGGAAAATAGCCCTCACTCAGGCACATCCCAAAGACCGACTCCAGGTATTCAGGTATGGCCTTCCAGATGTTTTTACACATCTCTCCAGTCATACCATCAATACCCGGAGACTTCCTACTCTTGACGGGACAGATACTGTCCGACAGTTCAAACCTTTCCAAATTCGGAGGACCCACCACCCCCTCCATAGGGAGGAGATGTTGAGCCGGCTCCGCATCTGGAAAGAATACCCCCAAAAGTTCGTGAGCGCACTGACCCCAAGACGAAAATACAATATTACCAACCTAAAGCCCCGCAATGTCAGTATGCCTACTCTTACCCCTGCAGATACGGTAGACCCTACCCCAGGGATCATCCCTATTTTCCTGTACAAACTGCCTCCACTCGTCCTCCTTTACCCTAACAATCAAGTCCTTGTACGTCCTAAGGTCAGACAGAAAGTCAGCTCTACGCTGAGCAAAATCCGCCACCGCCTAGCACCCTGGAAACGTCCCCTGAGTCGCCTTACACCCCTCCGCGCCACATCCAGCTCAGGTGTCCACCACCTGACTTTGCTCGGCCTTGTCACACGACACCTACCAAGCAATTCATCATTGACCGTACACATCCACGCATCAATCCTGTCGACCTGGTCATCTAGCCTAAGTAAACTAAAGTCCCCAATCGAGTGCCCCATCGCACAAGCCCTAATCCTGTCCTGGTAAAGGTCCCAGTCCACCCCGTGCAACCGCCACCTCCGAGAAGGCAGCCCAGTCAACCCCGTACGTCGATGGTAAGAAACCGTAATCTCAATGAGATTATGATCACTTACCCCCCATAAGTCTGAAACCTCCCACCCTAAGTTGAACGCCGTCATTGCCGCCCCATTCGCAGCCGTCACGTCAATGACACTAGCACCATTCGGACCATCAAAAGTGTACAGGTCACTAGCCTCGTTTAAAACCGAGACACCACCTGCCACCAGCCATTCACTGAGCATAACCCCTTGTACATAGTTCCGATGACCAGGAGAAATCCTGTCCATCTTACTGAGCCGCACCAACCGCCACAGGGACCTGAGGCCTCATGGGTGCCTTAAAGACACCCCACTACAAACCTTGCCAGCCTCATAAACATCATGGCGACCTTCTCAGCAATGAGCCTGAAAACCAGGCCCTCATACTTGCCAGAGAACTCCAAAACACTCTTGGCCAGCCCCATATCAACACCCTCAGCCATCACAACCTCAAAAGATCAGCAGTCACCACCTTAACCTTCCCCACTACATCAACATCAGCCACCGGCGTTGCCTTGTTCTTCCTCCTTGAGCTCTTACTATCAACCACCATGGCATCCGAAACTACCATCACCTCATCCATCAGAACATCCTCAACATACATAACTTGAGCAGCCCACTTAGCCATTGGTGAACCAGGCTTATAGCGCTTAAGAATATTCTTAACTACCTCCTCCGTACTGGAAAGCTCACTTTCCGCAGGCCGCACTAAAGACAAACCAGAATCCAACGCAGCCCGTACATCATCAGTAGTGGCATCACTAGCGTCCCCCTTGTCCTTAGGCCTCTCCGCACCCTTCCTCTTACCAACCGAAGACATAGTAAAAGAAAAACCAACAAAAATCAAGAAATTCGCAACTCACCAAACTCAAAACGACAAAAACAGCAGGAAAAACAATAAAAATGCGTCCAATTAGCACAGATACACACCAGGTGCACCAAATAGTCAATACACCAACCAGGCAGTCGAGGCACCAACCACCTAGCCGATGCACAAACCACACACACCGTACAAAGTCAATAAAACTACGGTAAGCCCAAAGTCCAAAAATGCACTATGGCAACTCCGACCAACGAACACAACTCTAAATCAGAGTAATCGTGACCGAATCAAACCGATACCCACAACAAATTCAATCGCATTATGAACGCACAAAACCACACCCAAAAAATCAAACCGAGACCGATTCGTAGTCCGAATATATCTTCGGAATCCACGAACCGATTTCAAAAATAATAATATTTTTGAAATCCCAAGAGTCCAAGCTATAATGATAGCTACTTATCTCTCCAAATTTCCCGAGTCCACAGACCACAAAAATTCACCGAAAATCACACACCAAAATAAGAAAGTAAATGTCAATTCCACACCGAGATATAAATCCGACTATATCTTCCGATATACACATCCGAAATCCACAGAGTCCAGGCTACAAAACGCACTATAGCTCTTAACCAAAATTCACTATTTATTTCACTATCGAAAAAACCGTTCTACGCAAAAGTGAGTAGATAGGGACAGATGTGTTCAGGATTAGCGTGAGTACCTGCCGCAAAGGCCCAAGCTCACGGTGTTTCTGCATGGTGCCAAACACCAGGCAGAAACAATGCGTCTACATTCGCCCCCATGCACAGCAAAATGCCATACATGAGTACCAATTCGAAGTTATGTATTTGGACATAACCTCCCCCTTGGTGAGGAGCGGAGCACTATCTAAAACTCCTCCTCCTTGGTACCAAAATTAAGCCTCAGGTCAGGCCTCGTAGCCGAAACTACTACCAAGTTGAACTCCAAATAATTTGGGACTGGTCAACCAACAGCAACGACAGCAAACATACAGCAACATAAAGAGACAAAGAACAACACAAGAACCACAAATTGAACAGCCGCTCTCACGAGCGACGCTTTGTGCCGCATGGTGCGACACCGGCAAAGGACTACACGAACAAACAATTACAACAATAGACAAAGCCCCCTCACGAGTAGCTTACACATTACAACGCGCGAGAAAACAACAGATAGCAACAACAACAGCAAAATAGCAAGGAGAAGTGCGAAGACGGTGCACTGCTGGGATGGACAGATAACGTGTATCAGCCCCCACCAACGAACATACCCATATCTGCAAACCGGGCCAGGCGATGTACAATACCTGTGCGAAAGCACATTGGCAGTTGAGCACCACCACGAATAATCATATCAGGGGTCACCTCCACTAACGTACTGTCCTCCTACGATTGAATACGCCCCTTGCGTATTCACCTAACCTTCTAAACGTCCGACTGTCCTGTAAAGCCTTACTGCAATCCCACCCCCCCTCGGAATCATATATCACCATATCATCCAGACTCCTAATATCACTATAAAGTGAACATCCAGTAAGAACATGTAGCCAGTCCTCCGTCCCTTGTCCACACATACAGTTCGGCGAATCTGACAGACCCCTTTTATGCAGAAATGCATTCAAGGAGCCATGTCCGGTCAGTATAAAACCCAAACTCAAGCCAAAGTTCGGGCATTTTACAATTCTTATTTATATTACTCAAAATGCTAAAATATCCTATAAAAACTATTACTTTTTTTAGGCCCAATCTATCGGCAAATGTGCGGGGACTGATAAAAATAAATATTTTTGCAATTATGGGTACTAATTTATAATTGTCTATATATGTTTAGATTTCCAAAGTGGATATTGTCAAAAGTATCCCTTCCGCTTACCAGCCGGTGGCATGGTGAAAACCTCGAAGAGAAACTCACAAAATCAATAAAAACAAGAAAAAACCCACAAAAATAATATTTGAAAAATTTTTCCCTTCTAAACCACGGGAATACCCCTAATATTTGCAACAAATAATGGAAACACGCAGGAATACCCTTAATAGTTAAGACACAAATTGGCAGCACAGCCAACCCATTCGTCAAGTCACAAACCACTTAGTCAAGACACAAACCGGAAACACTTAACCGAAACAATAATCGCACCCGAAACCTTCGCCCCCATGCAGAGCAAAATGCCATACATGAGTACCAATTCGAAGTTATGTATTTGGACATAACCTCCCCCTTGGTGAGGAGCGGAGCACTATCTAAAACTCCTTCCGATCTATGGGTCACGGCACCCGGTTGCAATGCAACTCCACACCGAGCTTGCGCTCTACCCGCTAATTGTGTTTAAACCACATCCACCACGAAGCTACCCGAAGGGCCGCACCAACTGTCAGGCTGGAACCGAAGTTCCAGGGGCTCCTGACACCCGTGGTACCAGAATTAAGCCTATGGTCAAGCCTCGTAGCCGAAACTACTATCAAGTAGAACTCCAGATAGTTCGGGAGTGGTCACCCAACAGCAACGAAACAGCAAACATACATCAACATAAAGAGACAAAGAACAACACAAGACGCCACACACTGAACAGCCGTTCTCACGAGCGACGCTTTGTGTCACATGGTGCGACACCGGCAAGGGATGACACGAACAAACGATTGCTGGGAGGGACAGATAACGTGTATCAACCCCCACCAACTAACATCCCTGCAAACAGTATCATTGGCGCCTACCACAAAAGCATTCCTACCGCTGACGTAACTACTCCATAGAGAGAGCTCCCGACAGCCAACTAAACGTAGTATATCAAGAACCTCTCTCCAAGAGAGATAATCAAACGCACCCTTAAAGTCAACAAATATGGCAAGGACATATTTGCTTGCAGAGTTTGCAACACTAGACTTGACATGATGCCACGCGTACTCAACAGATTTCCCCTCTTCAAATCCGAACTGAAACTCAGAAGCCACCTCATTGTAGGACTCTCTCAGTCTATATACCATCATCTAGCACTTTTCCAAGTACCGGAAGGAGGCTGATACCCCGATATGAGCGTGGATCACTCCTCACTTTATCGGGCGACTTCAAGAGTACCACAACTTTAGCCTGCTTCCAAGCCTCAGGGAAATAGCCCTCGCTAATACACCACCCATAGACTGTCTCCAGATATTCCGGAATGGCCTTCTAGATGATTTTATACATCTCTTCAGTCATACCATCAATACCCGGAAATTTCCTACTTTTGACGCGGAGGACCAACCATCTCCCCATAGGGAAGATGAACAGCCGATTCCGCCGCCGGAAAGAAAGTCTCAAGCAGGGCGTCCGTGCACTGTCTCCACGTCAGCAACGTTGTGTTACCAACCCGAAGACCCGACAAGTACGCCTGTTGCCGTCTACCCCTAAGGATACGGTAAACCTTACCCCAGGGGACATCCCTGTTGTCCTGTACGAAAGTACGCCATTCGTCCTCCTTCACACTCATGATTCTGTCCTTGTAGACACTCAAGGCAGCCAGATAGCCAGCTTTTGGCTGAACCAGATCTTCTGCATTAGAACTCCTTCCCCGCTGGAATCGCTTCCTGAGACGACGAACGTTCCTCCGCATCAGATCCAGCTCGCGAGTCCACCACACCACTTGACCCCTCCCTGAAGAGTCTTGCGACAACGACCAAGGAGAGCATCATTAGTGGTACACATCCACGATCTATCAGGCTGACATGAATGTCAATAGTAAGAGCCATAAAGTCATCAATTGGAACTTCTAACGCTGCCCACCGAAATGCGTCAGCATAGTTATCCTACTTTTGACGCGGAGGACCAACCATCTCCCCATAGGGAAGATGAACAGCCGATTCCGCCGCCGGAAAGAAAGTCTCAAGCAGGGCGTCCGTGCACTGTCTCCACGTCAGCAACGTTGTGTTACCAACCCGAAGACCCGACAAGTACGCCTGTTGCCGTCTACCCCTAAGGATACGGTAAACCTTACCCCAGGGGACATCCCTGTTGTCCTGTACGAAAGTACGCCATTCGTCCTCCTTCACACTCATGATTCTGTCCTTGTAGACACTCAAGGCAGCCAGATAGCCAGCTTTTGGCTGAACCAGATCTTCTGCATTAGAACTCCTTCCCCGCTGGAATCGCTTCCTGAGACGACGAACGTTCCTCCGCATCAGATCCAGCTCGCGAGTCCACCACACCACTTGACCCCTCCCTGAAGAGTCTTGCGACAACGACCAAGGAGAGCATCATTAGTGGTACACATCCACGATCTATCAGGCTGACATGAATGTCAATAGTAAGAGCCATAAAGTCATCAATTGGAACTTCTAACGCTGCCCACCGAAATGCGTCAGCATAGTTATCCCAATTAACGTCTCGTAGTTTCCACTTGCGTGGTAGGTACGTCCCGTTTATTGCCCGTTGGTGGGATACCACAATCTCAATGAGGCCATGATCACTCACTATTATAATAGTCCGTAAACGCGCGCATGCCCCCGGTAAACCCCTAATGTGACCATCCGTGATATACGGCTCCTGCACTAGTGCAGAAGTCGCATTCAGGTTGTACATCGCCTGACCTAGTTCGCAGATCACCGAATATGCCCGCTGGCAGTTAAGCTGCAGGATTTTTAAATCCGTACCCTCCATCTTAATGGCGCGCGTTTGCCCTCGCTATAATACCGCTGTACACAGGACAGGCGGCTGACATCATAAGATGACTCGCACGGGAGTCCCTTAAACGCACAATTTCTACAGTGGATCTCGTTGACACAGCGAGATGCCAAATGGCCAACCTGTCCACATAGGCGACAAACTTCCTCCGTCATTCTACAGTCCCTCACAAGGTGATCAAAGCCCAGGCATCTGAAACAACTCGCCATGGCATCATATGGACGAACCAGGAAAGAGAACCAATTAATGTAACACCGGCCATTGTCCAGCAATTGCTGCATGGCCTCGCTACTACCCTCCAAAACAACACTAACCGGCCCGCCTGTAGGTTTCCACGGAGCTGTCACCAATCTTACCTCGCGTTTGTAGGCATCAGGAGTCATCCTACGCCTAAAATTTTGGTCGTAGAACTCCTGCTTCACCGAGAGCTTCACCGATACCTCCAACCTCACCGAACTTGGCATTCTTCGCCACCTTCTCCCTCTCAGCTACCGACGGGGTCCGATAGGCCGCCGACTGCACACTACCCACATTACCACCCTCGTAAACATCGAGCAACGAAACAGCAAACATACATCAACATAAAGAGACAAAGAACAACACAAGACGCCACACACTGAACAGCCGTTCTCACGAGCGACGCTTTGTGTCACATGGTGCGACACCGGCAAGGGATGACACGAACAAACGATTGCTGGGAGGGACAGATAACGTGTATCAACCCCCACCAACTAACATCCCTGCAAACAGTATCATTGGCGCCTACCACAAAAGCATTCCTACCGCTGACGTAACTACTCCATAGAGAGAGCTCCCGACAGCCAACTAAACGTAGTATATCAAGAACCTCTCTCCAAGAGAGATAATCAAACGCACCCTTAAAGTCAACAAATATGGCAAGGACATATTTGCTTGCAGAGTTTGCAACACTAGACTTGACATGATGCCACGCGTACTCAACAGATTTCCCCTCTTCAAATCCGAACTGAAACTCAGAAGCCACCTCATTGTAGGACTCTCTCAGTCTATATACCATCATCTAGCACTTTTCCAAGTACCGGAAGGAGGCTGATACCCCGATATGAGCGTGGATCACTCCTCACTTTATCGGGCGACTTCAAGAGTACCACAACTTTAGCCTGCTTCCAAGCCTCAGGGAAATAGCCCTCGCTAATACACCACCCATAGACTGTCTCCAGATATTCCGGAATGGCCTTCTAGATGATTTTATACATCTCTTCAGTCATACCATCAATACCCGGAAATTTCCTACTTTTGACGCGGAGGACCAACCATCTCCCCATAGGGAAGATGAACAGCCGATTCCGCCGCCGGAAAGAAAGTCTCAAGCAAGGCGTCCGTGCACTGTCTCCACGTCAGCAACGTTGTGTTACCAACCCGAAGACCCGACAAGTACGCCTGTTGCCGTCTACCCCTAAGGATACGGTAAACCTTACCCCAGGGGACATCCCTGTTGTCCTGTACGAAAGTACGCCATTCGTCCTCCTTCACACTCATGATTCTGTCCTTGTAGACACTCAAGGCAGCCAGATAGCCAGCTTTTGGCTGAACCAGATCTTCTGCATTAGAACTCCTTCCCCGCTGGAATCGCTTCCTGAGACGACGAACGTTCCTCCGCATCAGATCCAGCTCGCGAGTCCACGACACCACTTGACACCTCCCTGAAGAGTCTTGCGACAACGACCAAGGAGAGCATCATTAGTGGTACACATCCACGATCTATCAGGCTGACATGACTGTCAATAGTAAGATCCATAAAGTCATCAATTGGAACTTCTAACGCTGCCCACCGAAATGCGTCAGCATAGTTATCCCAATTAACGTCTCGTAGTTTCCACTTGCATGGTAGGTACGTCCCGTTTATTGCCCGTTGGTGGGATACCACAATCTCAATGAGGCCATGATCACTCACTATTATAATAGTCCGTAAACGCGCGCATGCCCCCGGTAAACCCCTAATGTGACCATCCGTGATATACGGCTCCTGCACTAGTGCAGAAGTCGCATTCAGGTTGTACATCGCCTGACCTAGTTCGCAGATCACCGAATATGCCCGCTGGCAGTTAAGCTGCAGGATTTTTAAATCCGTACCCTCCATCTTAATGGCGCGCGTTTGCCCTCGCTATAATACCGCTGTACACAGGACAGGCGGCTGACATCATAAGATGACTCGCACGGGAGTCCCTTAAACGCACAATTTCTACAGTGGATCTCGTTGACACAGCGAGATGCCAAATGGCCAACCTGTCCACATAGGCGACAAACTTCCTCCGTCATTCTACAGTCCCTCACAAGGTGATCAAAGCCCAGGCATCTGAAACAACTCGCCATGGCATCATATGGACGAACCAGGAAAGAGAACCAATTAATGTAACACCGGCCATTGTCCAGCAATTGCTGCATGGCCTCGCTACTACCCTCCAAAACAACACTAACCGGCCCGCCTGTAGGTTTCCACGGAGCTGTCACCAATCTTACCTCGCGTTTGTAGGCATCAGGAGTCATCCTACGCCTAAAATTTAGGTCGTAGAACTCCTGCTTCACCGAGAGCTTCACCGATACCTCCAACCTCACCGAACTTGGCATTCTTCGCCACCTTCTCCCTCTCAGCTACCGACGGGGTCCGATAGGCCGCCGACTGCACACTACCCACATTACCACCCTCGTAAACATCGAGGCGCCCCTTCAGCCGCTCATTTTCAGCCCAAAAAACAGCATTTCAAACTTGCGTGAGTGCTCCAATACACCAACCCACAGTCGAGGCACCAACCACCTAGACGATGCACAAACCACACACACCGTACAAAGTCAATAAAACTACGGTAACCCCAAAGTCCAAAAATGCACTATGGCAACTCCGACCAACGAACACAACTCTAAATCAGAGTAATCGTGACCGAATCAAACCGATACCCACAACAAATTCAATCGCATTATGAACGCACAAAACCACACCCAAAAAATCAAACCGAGACCGATTCGTAGTCCGAATATATCTTCGGCATCCACGAACCGATTTCAAAAATAATAATATTTTTGAAATCCCAAGAGTCCAAGCTATAATGATAGCTACTTATCTCTCCAAATTTCCCGAGTCCACAGACCACAAAAATTCACCGAAAATCACACACCAAAATAAGAAAGTAAATGTCAATTCCACACCGAGATATAAATCCGACTATATCTTCCGATATACACTTCCGAAATCCACAGAGTCCAGGCTACAAAACGCACTATAGCTCTTAACCAAAATTCACTATTTATTTCACTATCGAAAAAACCGTTCTACGCAAAAGTGAGTAGATAGGGACAGATGTGTTCAGGATTAGCGTGAGTACCTGCCGCAAAGGCCCAAGCTCACGGTGTTTCTGCATGGTGCCAAACACCAGGCAGAAACAATGCGTCTACATTCGCCCCCATGCACAGCAAAATGCCATACATGAGTACCAATTCGAAGTTATGTATTTGGACATAACCTCCCCCTTGGTGAGGAGCGGAGCACTATCTAAAACTCCTCCTCCTTGGTACCAAAATTAAGCCTCAGGTCAGGCCTCGTAGCCGAAACTACTACCAAGTTGAACTCCAAATAATTTGGGACTGGTCAACCAACAGCAACGACAGCAAACATACAGCAACATAAAGAGACAAAGAACAAAACAAGACGCCACAAATTGAACAGCCGCTCTCACGAGCGACGCTTTGTGCCGCATGGTGCGACACCGGCAAAGGACTACACGAACAAACAATTACAACAATAGACAAAGCCCCCTCACGAGTAGCTTACACATTACAACGTGCGAGAAAACAACAGATAGCAACAACAACAGCAAAATAGCTAGGAGAAGTGCGAAGACGGTGCACTGCTGGGATGGACAGATAACGTGTATCAGCCCCCACCAACGAACATACCCATATCTGCAAACCGGGCCAGGCGATGTACAATACCTGTGCGAAAGCACATTGGCAGTTGAGCACCACCACGAATAATCATATCAGGGGTCACCTCCACTAACGTACTGTCCTCCTACGATTGAATACGCCCCTTGCGTATTCACCTAACCTTCTAAACGTCCGGCTGTCCTGTAAAGCCCTACTGCAATCCCACCCCCCCTCGGAATGATATATCACCATATCATCCAGACTCCTAATATCACTATAAAGTGAACATCCAGTAAGAACATGTAGCCAGTCCTCCGTCCCTTGTCCACACATACAGTTCGGCGAATCTGACAGACCCCTTTTATGCAGAAATGCGTTCAAGGAGCCATGTCCGGTCAGTATAAAACCCAAACTCAAGCCAAAGTTCGGGCATTTTACAATTCTTATTTATATTACTCAAAATGCTAAAATATCCTATAAAAACTATTACTTTTTTTTAGGCCCAATCTATCGGCAAATGTGCGGGGACTGATAAAAATAAATATTTTTGCAATTATGTGTACTAATTTATAATTGTCTATATACTTATGTTTAGATTTCCAAAGTGGATATTGTCAAAAGCAAAAAAAAAGAACAAGTAAGAAAATATAGACGGTCAAGCTTGACCATATGATATCCTGCACAAATCGCCTTAAAATTAGGTGGCATGACTTCTGTATATATGAAACCTTTTTAAAAAAAAATATACAAAATAAATCAATCGTTACTTTAATATAGAAAGGCTCGTGTTTTTGATAAGCCCAGATTTTCGATTATTTCGATAAATGGTCCACTCATATATCATATTTAGCAAAAAAATCTCGACTTAAAAAAACACGAGTTAGGGCCTTTCTATATTAAGGTAACCAAATGCTAATTAATATTAACATTTTTGGATTTTGTGTTTATTTTAACTAATTTTTATTAAAAAATAGTTAAAAATCAATTTTTATTTCAATTTATCATTCACTTGTAACTTGTAAAATTTTTCGAGGGTCTCCGTCGACCCCAAGCTTTTTTGCTACAATTCTACAAGTTTACAAGTGCAAATTTAGTTTAGTGAAACAAAACCACTTGTAGAAGTATGACTTGTAGACTTGTGACTTGTAAAATTCACTTGTAGCTACAAACTTGTAATTGTATTTTAATAAAACACAATTATTCACAAGTTCACAATTTTACAGGCAAAAACACTTGTAATTGTGAACTTGTAGCTACAACAATTGTAGCTACTACAATTCTACAAGTTTACAAGTTAAAATCACAAGTCTAATTCTTACAAGTGCTGATGAATTGTGTTTCATTAAAATTTTCACAACACTTGTAGCTTTTTGCACTTGTAAACTACAATTTCTAAAATTACAAGTTCTTGTACATATATATTGTGATATTAATTTTACAATTCTTATTTGTTATTACTCAAAATGCTAAAATATCCTATAAAACGCTATATAACATATTTCAATAATATTTCTTATATAAAAAATATTTTATAGAAAACCAAAAATTTTCTTTAAATTTAAAAAACAAAATTTTTTTTTAAAAATTTAAAAAAAAAATTTTAATTTTTTAAAAAAAAAAATTAAAATAACGATTCGAAAAATATTTTTTTCCAAAAAATGAAAAAAAAAACTTTTGTAATTTTTGAATTTTTTTTAAAAAAAATTATTTTTTTGCCCTCAAGGACGACATAACTGGAGCACCACTCGCCTTCCAAGGGCCACTCACCAGACGAACGCTCCGCTTGAAGACCTCCTCAGACATCTTCTGCTTGAGATTCATCTCGTACAGCTATGTCATAAATTCATCCGGAGTAATCTCCGGATGAACTCGCTGTACGACAATCTTCGGTCCATGCTTGTCTCTCACCGACACCGCCAACCCAACCTCAACCAACTTGGCATTCTTCGCCACATTCTCCCTCTCAGCTACCGACGGGGTCTGGATAACCGCTCATCCATCGCGCATAGGTCAACCTCGTTCCGTACCTTCTCGAAGACCTCTTGGATGAGGTACCCTTCTTGCCCTTCACTACTACGGACCAGGTATCCACGGGCTTTGGGGTAACAGCAGTTATGGCAGCATGTACGTCAGCTCTTACAGATCGTTCAGCAGGAACTCTGGGAACTGCAAAAACAGACGCAGCAGCTGGGGCAGATGAAGTAACAGGAACTGCAGCATCCAATCTCCCCTTAAGGAGTTCATGCTCAGCCACCAACCTCATTAACAGGACCTCATATTTTGAGCACTGCTGCAGCACACAGCGCGCGAGTTGTTGATCTACGCCATCAGCAAAAACTATGTTCTCCTCGATACTGACGCCGGGTTTCTCCATCATCGATGCGCCCCTCATCCTCAAACGAGGTTTTCTGCCACCAGCAACCACCTCGTCACTCAGTATATCTTCAGTGACACTCATCGGCTCAACAACGTTGCCCGTAGCTACAGCGGTAACTCTCTTCAGCTTCGGCGATTCAGGTTTCGGGCGCTTCGTCTTACTATCCACCAAATCCTCCGCCTCGCTGTCTGTGTGGCGCACCTTCGGTACACCAGCAGGCGACACAGAACGGGTATCCTCGGTGGCAGTATCCGACGCATCACCCTTCGCCTTCTCACCCTTCCGCTTACCAGCCGGAGGCATGGTGAAAACCTCGAAGAGAAACTCACAAAATCAATAAAAACAAGAAAAAACCCACAAAAATAATATTTGAAAAATTGTCCCCTTCTAAACCACGGGAATACCCCTAATATTTGCAACAAAAAATGGAAACACGCAGGAATACCCTTAATAGTTAAGACACAAATTGGCAGCACAGCAAAGACACCAACCAATTCACCAAATCACAAACCACGTAGTCAAGACACAAACCGGAAACACTTAGCCAAATGCCCGTTATCGGGAACGATTACATTGAGGGCCATGGATCTGTTGCCGAAAATGTTCCAATTGAAGAGGTAAGTAATATTGAAGTTAATATGTATGATTAGCTCCAGCTAATTACTTTTTCCCTTAGGATCTTCAAATTCTTCTTGAAGATGGCGACGATATTATATTGCCATCGCCATCTAATACAGAAGAACGATTTGACAAACCAAGCACTTCCAAGAGGACACCTCGTAGAGGGCTGAAAAGAAAACGAGCCGATGACGACAACGAAACAAAAAAACAGTTCTTGGAGATAGCAAACAAACAGGCTGATGCTTTAAAGGTAACTATTAACGTGATATAAATGATAATTGTCATTAAGAATAAATCTTAATTTGTTTTTGCTTTGTTATTTTTGTTATAGATGCTATCCGAATGCAGCGCTTCCAACGTAGCTAACAACAAAATTATGACCGATGCCATAAAAACAATGGCGGAAGGCCTTAAACAAACTGCCACTGCTATTACCAAGTTAGGCAATGTAATAAGCAAAATGTAAGTAAACCTGTGATTTTAATTTTTATTATCTTAAGCTTTTTATAAACTTTTAAAAAAACTATTATGATAAAGGCTTACATTTATTAATTACAATAAACAAAAAAATTGTTAATGTAATAATGCCACTATCGAGTGGCATATACCATGAGTCTTATTCATAATAATTTATCAGATGTTTACTCCCTTATTCATAATAGATTTTTAATTTTATAAAAGGTTTATAAAATAAAATTTCCATACAAAATTTGTTTTATAAATCTGTAATAAATAAAAAAATTGATTATGTCTGTGGTTTCGCTAGATAGTAGATAGGGACAGATATGTCCAGGTTTTACGTGAGTACCTGCCGCAAAGGCCCAAACTCACGGTGCTCTTAACACCGGGCAGAAACAATGCGTCCACCTTCGCCCCCATGTACCAATTTGAAATTATGTATTTGGACATAACCTCCCCACAGCCACCACGAAGCTCCCCGAAGGGCCGCACCAACTTTCAGGCTGGAACCGAAGTTCCAGGGGCTCCTGACACCCGTGATACCAGAATTAAGCCTCCGGTCAGGCCTCGTAGCCGAAACTACTACCAAGTTGAACTCCAAATAGTACCGAATCCATGTACCCTAAATAGGGTTCAAGAGGTCCCCCAAACCTACAGTAGATGCTTGTCAGTAGCATTCTACCAAAACCGCCCTCTACGCTAACGCAGACTCCCAAATCACTCCTACTCACAACCGTACAGTTAATGTAACTGTCCTTAATTATAATAGCGGCGTTGCCCCCCAAGTCCGTAAACGCACGCATACCTCCCGGTAAACCCCTGATGTGACCATCCGTGATATACGGCTCCTGCACGAGTGCAAAAGTCGCATTCAGGCTGCACATCGCTTGACCTAGTTCGCAAATCACCGAGTATGCCCGCTGGCAGTTAAGCTGCAAAATTTTAATATCCGTGCCCTCCATATTAATGACGAGCGTTCGCCTTGGCGACAATGGCGCTGTATACTGGGCAGGCTGCAGACATCATTAGATGCCCAGCCGGAAACCCCTTAAATGCACAGTTTCTGCATCTCACCTCGTTCTGGCAGCGTGAGGCTAAGTGGCCGGCCGTGCCGCATAAGCGACAGACATCTGTCTTCATCCTGCAGTCCCGTACCATGTGGTCGAAACCCAGGCATCTAAAGCAGCTGGGGGCTGCGTCGTGTCGTCGTACCGTAAATGAAAACCATTTCACGTAGCACCTTCCGATATCAAGCACGACATTTACCGGGCTGCCATTAGCCTTCCAAGGTCCAGTCACCAGACGAACGCTCCGTTTAAAGACTTCCACGTACATCACCTGCCACATGGTGTGACACCATCAAAGGACAACACGAACAACACAAAATAAAACAACAAACACTGAATACGGTCCCCCTCACGGAAGAACCCAAGGTCATCAAAATGACTCAGCATCAACAACGTAGCAAAACAAGATCAAAAACCAGGTCCGAAGCAAAAAACCAGAAAAACCAGCCCCTCATCGCAATCAATCCGAGCGCAGCCGCTATACAGCGACGAAACACCACCCATTCGAGTCCCTCAAGGAGAGTCCCGAATAGGAGTTGCCCTTACATGGCCATAACCGCAGAATAAACGCCAGAACATTAGCAATGAAGGCAACAAACCACCAAACAGCAACCGTGCAAAGACAAACGACGACAGATTGTGCGTAGTAGAGCAGCTTACCGCGATATCCCGCGGACAACAGTACTACGAATGGCCACGCAGTGATCCGCCTCCACTAACATGTAACCGTCCTCTCCTAGCAAAAGCAACACGCGCAAACTCGCCCAACCTCCTAAAAGTACGATCGTCCTGCAAAATCCCACCGAAATCCCAACCACCCCCGGTACGAGTTAAGCCCATACCTTCTACATCCCTAATGTCCTCGTAAAGTCGGCACTCAGTCAGTACGTGCCTCCAGTCCTCAGGTACCATCCCACACCCAGAGTACTCAGTATCAGACAGACCTCTCTTATGCAAGAATGCATTGAGCGAGCCATGTCCCGTCAGTAAAAATCCCAGACTCAAGCCAAAGCCGAAATCCTGGCGTTGCCGTACGAACGTACTGTCACGTATGACCTCATACGTTACCCTCCCTTTGTCACTGTTCGTCCACCTAGTCCTCCACAAAGTGACAAGACACTCATCCAAAAGCACCTTGACACGCCTAATCTCCCCATCCACAACATCAAGAGCAGAAACCCAATTATGATCAAGAAGAGGCAACCCCTTCTTGACCTTGAAAATGATAGCACAACGTATCACTTCCAAATCAAGAGGAGCAGCACCCAGCAAAACCTGAAGAGCATCCGTTGAGATAGTCCGACAAACTGGCATGCAAGCGAGCATAGCAACCCTCTGACATGACAAGACCTTGTTCCTGCCAACAACAGACATAACAGTTTCATACCATACAGAAGCACCATACGCTGCACAAGCAACGAATAGCCCCTCATATATCGTACGAATAGCAAGCCTGCTGAGACCCCAGTCCGATCTCAGGATACGCCTAACCTTACCCACAACGACAGAAAGCTTGTCCCTGACTTGAGAAAGATGCCCCAAAAAGTTCATCCTCTCCCCCATCGTTATTCCCAGATACTTGACTTGCGTCACATATCTGAGACTAACGCCACCAGATCGAATGAGCGGCGGACGACCGTGCGATAATCTGCCCTTCAACAACATTATCATCGTCTTATCCAGTGCCACCTGAACACCGACGCGATCTCCCCACTCATTAACTTCACGCATGGCCTGTCCACCCCTACTTTCCAGATCAGCACGAGACTGTCCTTCAATAAGAATAAGCGGGTCATCCGCATAAGCACACAACTTGACAGAACGACCAAGTTGCTTCAACAGAGGATCCATCATGAGGTTCCATAGAAATGGACCACAGATGGAACCCTGTGGACAGCCACGAGAAACGTTCCTCCAAACAGTGTCGCTGGCACCGACCACACAAGCTCTCCTGTCGTCAAAGTAACTCCTCCATAAGGAAAGCTCCCGACAGCCCACATCACGTAGTCTGTCCAAAACTTTACCCCACGAGAGGTAGTCGAACGCACCCTTGAAATCAACAAATATGCCCAGGACATATTTGCCAGATGACTCACTAACACCACGCTTAACATGCAGCCACGCATCCTCAACTGACCTCCCCTCCCTAAAACCATACTGGTACTCAGAAATACCCTCACTGTAGGCCTCCTTCAGTCTCGTCACCATAATCCTCTGATACGGTAAACCCTCTTACCCCAGGGGTCATCCCTATTGTCCCGTACAAACTGCCTCCACTCGTCCTCCTTTACCCTAACAATCAATTCCTTGTACGTCCTAAGGTCAGACAGAAAGTCAGCTCTACGCTGAGCAAGATCCGGCGCATTGGACCGCCTAGCACCCTGGAAACGCCTCCTGAGTCGCCTTACACCTCTCCGCGCCACATCCAGCTCAGGTGTCCACCACCTGACTTTGCTCGGCCTTGTCACACGACACCTACCAAGCAATTCATCATTGACCGTACACATCCACGCATCAATCCTGTCGACCTGGTCATCTAGCCTAAGTAAACTAAAGTCCCCAATCGAGTGCCCCATCGCACAAGCCCTAATCCTGTCCTGGTAAAGGTCCCAGTCCACCCCGTGCAACCGCCACCTCCGAGAAGGCAGCCCAGTCAACCCCGTACGTCGATGGTAAGAAACCGTAATCTCAATGAGATTATGATCACTTACCCCCCATAAGTCAGAAACCTCCCACCCTAAGTTGAACGCCGTCATTGCCGCCCCATTCGCAGCCGTCACGTCAATGCCACTAGCACCATTCGGACCATCAAAAGTGTACAGGTCACTAACCTCGTTTAAAACCGAGACACCACCTGCAACCAGCCATTCACTGAGCATAACCCCTCGTACATAGTTCCGATGACCAGGAGAAATCCTGTTCATCTTACTGAACCACATAGGAGAGCATGCGTTAGCGTCAAGGCCTAGGATAAGCGGATTGCTACTTGCAAGAAGTAGCACCGTATCCATATATCCCAAGTACGGTTTCAAATCAGCACCAAACCTACAGTAGATACTAGCCAACAGTATCCTCCCAAACCTCCCCTCCACGGAAATGCAGACCCCCCACTGTCCAGAACTAACCACAGTACAGTCAATGTCACCGCCGTCCATAACTATCGCCGAGCCCCCAACAGAATCCGTAAACGCTCGCATCCCCCGGTAGCCGCCTGACACAACCATTCGTAACATACGGCTCCTGCAACAATGCAAAAGGAGCACCCCGTCGCCGTATCACCTGTCCCAACTCGCACAACACCGCGTAAGCCCCTTAACAGTTAAACTGAAGGATCGTTGTCCCCTCCATATTTAATGTCTGGCATTCACCCTAGCAACCATAGCCGTGTAAACCGGACACGCAGCAGACATCATGAGATGAACAGCCGGCAATCCCTTGAAGGCACAATCACGACACCTCAACTCATTAGGACACTGAGACGCCCAATGACCCGCCAAACCACACCGCAGGCAGACGTTCTCCGAGAACTTACACTCCCTTAGCCTGTGACCAAAACCAAGACAGCGGAAGCACGCCGGAACGACATCCTGAACCCTCAACAGGAACCGGAACCACTTCACGTACACCCCAGTTGCCCTCAGATGATCCGCCACCCTCTGGGTGCATTCCAGCACAACATTCACCTGACCCTTATCCCCTGTTATAAATAAATAAATAACACTCCGACCACAAAAAACACAACTCTAAATCAGAGTAACCGTGACCAACTAAAAAACATAACTCTAAATCAGAGTAACCGTGACCGAAAAAACCGATAACCACAACAAATTCAATCGCACTATGAACCACACCCAGAAAGTCAAAACGAGACCGATTCGTAATCCGAATATATCTTCGGCATCCACGAACCGATTTCAAAAATAATAATATTTTCGAAATCGCAAGAGTCCAAGCTATAATGATAGCTACCTATCTCCCCAAATTTCCCGAGTCAACAGACCGTAAAAATCCACCGAATATACCGAAAATCACACACCAAAATATGAACGTAATTGTCAATTACACACCGAGATATAAATCCGACTATATCTTCGGCATCCGCGAACCGATTTCAAAAATTCACACACTTCCGAAATCCAAAATTCACTATTTAATTCACTACCGAAAAAACCGCTTTAAAAAACACGTCTGTTCAGTACCGAGTACACAGCAAAAGTGAGTGGTAGTTACGGACAGATATGTCCAGGTTTAACGTGAGTACCTGCCGCAAAGGCCCAAACTCACGGTGCTCTTAACACCGGGCAGAAACAATGCGTCCACCTTCGCCCCCATGCACAGCAAAAAGCCATACACGAGTATCAATTTGAAATTATGTATTTGGACATAACCTCCCCCTTGGTGAGGAGCGGAGCACTATCTAAAAATCCTTCCGCTCTATGGGTCACGGCACCCGGTTGCAATGCAACTCCACACCGAGCTTGCGCTCTACCCGCGATTTGGGTATAAACCACAGCCACCACGAAGCTCCCCGAAGGTCCGCACCAACTGTCAGGCTGGAACCGAAGTTCCAGGGGCTCCTGACACCCGTGGTACCAGAATTAAGCCTCCGGTCAGGCCTCGTAGCCGAAACTACTACCAAGTTGAACTCCAAATAGTTCGGGACTGGTCACCCAACAACAAAGAACAGCAAACATACATCAACATAAATAGACAAAGAACAACACAAGACGTCACACACTGAACAGCCGCTCTCACGAGCGACGCTTTGTGCCGCATGGTGCGACACCGGCAAAGGACTACACGAACAAACAATTACAACAATAGACAAAGCCCTTCACGGGTAGCTTACACAATACAACGCGCGAGAGAACATCAGGTAGCAGCAACAAACAAAACAGCAGGGAGAAGTGCGAAGACGGTGCACTAGTGGGAGGGACAGATAACGCGTATCAGCCCACACCAACAAACATACCCATATCTGCAAATCGGGCCAGGCGATGTACAATACCTGTGCGAAGGCACATTGGCAGTTGAACACCACCACGAATGATTAAATCAAGGGTCACCTCCACTAACGTACTGTCCTCCTACGATTGAATACGCACCTTGCGTATTCACCTAACTTTGTAAACGTCCGACTGTCTTCTAAAGCCCTACTACAATCCCATCCCCCCTCGGAATGATATATCCCCATATCATCCAGACTCCTAATATCACTATAAAGTGAACACCCAGTAAGTACATGTAGCCAGTCCTCCGTCCCTTGTCCACACCTACAGTCCGGCGAATCTGACAGACCCCTTTTATGCAGAAATGCATTCAAGGAGCCATGTCCGGTCAGTATAAAACCCAAACTCAAGCCAAAGCCAAAGTTCGGGCGTTCCCTAACAAAGGTAGCGACCCGTATAAATTCATGAGAGACCCGCCCGTTGTTGCTCTTCGTCCAGCGTGAACGCCATCTTGAAACAAGATGATCGTCCAGCAGGAGTTTCGTCCGTCTTGAGTCCAACCCAACCACGTCAGAAGCAGAAATCCAGTCATGACTAAGAAGTGGCAGCCCCTTCTTGACCTTAAAAGCAACACCACGCCGTATTACTTCCAAGTCAAGGGGAGCCGCACCCAGCAGGACCTGAAGAGCATCCGTCGAGACCGTATGGCAAACTGGCATGCAAGCCAGCATTGCAACTCTCTGACAAGTCAATGACTTTTTGAGGCCCATAACAGACATAACCGTTTCGTACCATACGGATGAGCCAAACGTTGCACAAGCAACGAAAAGTCCATCATATATGGTACGCACAGCACGCCTGCCAAGACCCCAGTCACTTCTAAGGATGCGTCTGAACCACAGAGAGATGAGCCAAGAAGTTCATTCTCTCACCCATCCTAATTCCCAGATACTTGACCTGGGTCACGTATCTGAGAAAAACGTCACCAGATCGAACTGACGGGGAACGAGTCCGCGATAAGATGCCTTTCAGCATCATCATCACTGTTTTCTCCCTCGACACTTCAACACCGACACTGTTCCCCCACTCATTGACCTCACGCATGGCATGCTCACCTCTTCCCTCCAGCTCAGCACGAGACTGACCTTCGATTAAGATGAGCAAGTCATCCGCGTATGCACAGAGTCGGCAAGACGCCGCCAGAGACCTCAACAAGGGATCCATCATTAGGTTCCAAATAAATGGACCACAGATAGACCCCTGAGGACAGCCCCTGGCAACTTCCCTGCAAACAGTATCGTTGGCGCCTACCACAAAAGCTTTCCTACCGCTGACGTAACTCCTCCATAGGGAGAGCCCCCGACAGACAACTAAACGCAGTCTATCGAGAACCTCTCTCCAAGAGAGATAATCAAACGCACCCTTAAAATCAACAAATATGCCAAGGACATATTTGCTTGCAGAGTTTACAACGCTAGACTTGACATGGTGCCACGCGTCCTCAACAGATTTCCCCTCTTTAAATCCGAACTGAAACTCAGAAGCCACCTCATTGTAGGACTCTTTCAGTCTGTATACCATCATCCTTTCCAGCACTTTTCCAAGTACCGGAAGGAGGCTGATACCCCGATAAGAGCGTGGATCACTCCTCACTTTATCAGGCGACTATCCAGTAGTAGTACCGAATCCATGTACCCTAAATAGGGTTCAAGAGGCCCCTCAAACCTACAGTAGATGCTTGTCAGTAGCATTCTACCAAAACCGCCCTCTACGCTAACGCAGACTCCCAAATCACTCCTACTCACAACCGTACAGTTAATAACTGTCCTTAATTATAATAGCGGCGTTGCCCCCAAGTCCGTAAACGCACGCATACCCCCCGGTAAACCCCTGATGTGACCATCCGTGATATACGGCTCCTGCACGAGTGCAAAAGTCGCATTCAGGCTGCACATCGCTTGACTTAGTTCGCAAATCACCGAGTATGCCCGCTGGCAGTTAAGCTGCAAAATTTTAATATCCGTGCCCTCCATATTAATGACGAGCGTTCGCCTTGGCGAAAATGGCGCTGTATACTGGGCAGGCTGCAGACATCATTAGATGCCCAGCCGGAAACCCCTTAAATGCACAGTTTCTGCATCTCACCTCGTTCTGGCAGCGTGAGGCTAAGTGGCCGGCCGTGCCGCATAAGCGACAGACATCTGTCTTCATCCTGCAGTCCCGTACCATGTGGTCGAAACCCAGGCATCTAAAGCAGCTGGGGACTGCGTCGTGTCGTCGTACCGTAAATGAAAACCATTTCACGTAGCACCTTCCTATATCAAGCAACTGCTGAAAAGTATCAGCATTACCCTCAAGCACGACATTTACCGGGCTGCCATTAGCCTTCCAAGGTCCAGTCACCAGACGAACGCTCCGTTTAAAGACCTCCTCGGATATCACCTGCTTCAGAATCATCTCGTACAATAAATTCATCCGGGGTAATCTCCGGATGAACTCGCTGCACGACGATCCTCGGCCCGAGCTTGTCTCTCACCGACACCTCCAACCCTACCTCACCAAACTTAGCATTCTTCGCTACCTTCTCCCTTTCCGCTACCGACGGGATCCGAATGACCGCTCCGCCATCTCGCATAGGCCGCAACTCGTGAACCCGAACACCCAACGTGGGGCCGACCTCCTGTTCAACCTTCCTCATAACCTCCTTAGATGTTGCACCGCCCTTACCTCGAACTACCACCGACCAGGTTTCTACCGGCTTCGGTATCGCCGGAAGAATAGTCGCAGACGAAGCAGCCACAGCTACAGGTGCCCGGGCAGAATGCCGGGGAGCAGGCAACATTGGTGGCGGCATCTGGGTTGTCCCGACAGCATCTAAACGACCCCTAAGGCGCTCATTATACAGCATGAGACGCATAAGCAGCACCTCAAACCTCGAGGAGACATCAATTGCCTTCTTGGCCAGCACCACATCGACACCTGGCTCCAGCATAATCTGCGTAAGGTCCCTGGTGACCTCCTTCAGCACACCCACATAATCATAAGAGGCAGTGGTAGCCCTCTTCTTTCTCCTCGACTTGTTGGTGGTGTTGTCTTCAGCAGACTCCATCACCATCTCTTCATCAGCAGCAGAAGGAGCAACCGATACAGCAGAAACAGCAGTAGCAGCAGAAGCAGCACGCTTCGACTTGGGAGACCCCGGTTTAAACCGTTTGCTCCCAGAGTCCTCCACCTCCGTACCCGAAGCCTCGCTCTCAGAATGCCGCACTTTAGGTACGGCAACTGGAGGCACAAACATCACGTCGTCAGTGGCGGTATCCGGCGCGTCACCCCTAGTCTTCGCCTTCTCGCCCTTCCTCTTACCAGCCGGAGGCATGGTAAGAAACTCAAAAAACTCGAAGAAACTCAAAAAACAATAAAAAACGATAAAAATAGAAACAAATCAGAAAAAATTTCCAATTTACAGAAACACCCTACTAAAGCAAAAAAGTGAATAGCCCTAATAGCCAAGACACCAATATAACAAATAGCACGGACACACACCACTTAGCGGAGACACACACATCACTTAGCGGAGACACAAACTGGGAAATGGTCGAACCAAAACCGGATGTGAACTGTGTTACCAACCGGAAGTGAACACTATTATCAATGCAGTTTTGCACTACAGAAACAATCCCACTCGAGAGTGGTAATTGTAATTCCTGTAGACGCTTAAGTCTCAACAGCGGCGCTTGCCACCTAAGCGAGACAATGCCCAGACCGCCATCCTCCACGGAAGCATGGAAGTACGCGATTGGAACATCATCTGGCAAGCTAAGCCATTTGTGTAAGTAGGCCCTAATTGTCCTATCGATACCCCTTAAGCAACCAAGGGGTGCTCTTGTGAGCCGATCTAACTTCTCTCTAAGGGGCGCCTTCAAATCCACCTTAGTTCTGCCTTCTGCGGTGAAAGTCACACCTAGGTATTTCCACTCTTCGGTCCTCTTCAGAGCTCTTATGGCCCGTCCCTCAATATAGAACTCTTTTTGTACAACCACCGAACGTTTCTGTTTAGGTTGTCCTTTAATGGACACCGACAGACATTTGGCGCTGTTCAATTTAAGTCCACAAGAGCCAAGGAACTCACTGGCTATATCAAGCAACTTCTGAAGACCGAGTGGGGTTGATGCCCAGATGACCAAGTCATAAAAAAAAAATATTGCTGCAAAAGCATATTAGTCATTAAATTTCCAATATTGCATCCTAGCTCTGGCGGGAGTTTTCGGATCAGTCTGTCCATCACTAAGTTGAACAGTACTGGAGACAAGGGGTCTCCCTGCTTTACTCCTCTCCCGGGTAAAACCAGTTGATCCGAAACCCATGAATCGCCAGAGAATCTAATGCGCGATGTGGAGTATATATGTCTAATTTAGTCGACCAACTCCTGTGGTTGGCCGTACGATTCAAGAGTCCCATAAATTGTATTATGAGACACAGAATCAAAGGCTTTGCTGACATCAAGGACCGCAATATGGCAGGAAGCATAATTTTGATGATGCTCCCTGAGAAGATGATCTATCAATGTCGTGTTATCAGCACACCCATCAGTAGGCATGAATCCTTTTTGACTGCGTTCAAACTTGATACACCGAGATATTCTCTTTGCCAGGATGGAATGAAACCAACGAAGAAGAATCGACGTGAGAGTGATTGGCCTATAATCCTCCGGAAGTAAGGGCTTTTCCTTCTTTGGGAGAAAAATAGTCTTGGCCTCACGAAAGCGTCTTGGTACCTTACCACACCACATAAACAGGTTAAAAATGCGTTCCAATATTTCTATTGGAAGCGCCCTGAATTGCCTCGATGTGATCCCATCAATGCCGGGCGAGGTGGTATGTATGTCTGAACGACTTATCGGATACCATATATTGCCCCTAGAAAATCTAGCAAGATCTTCACGTAGAGGCGCCGAATGCTCCTCACGTTCGATAACTTCTCTCCAATAGGTTTCCATTACATCTCTGGCAGGTTGGGAGCAACTCTCAGTGTCGTCTAGGATCGCTTTGATACGTCTGCCATTGTCTCGGGCGGACACGCTGTCTAGATTCGAGATTGGGTGGAAATATCTCATCTAAATATCCAGACAGTCTAAGTAGGACATGGTCTTTATCATCATTAGGGGGCGGATTTATATGCAAATGCATGTTTTTTCTCGAACATCCAAATACAATGTGGACTAATTATCTATCCGAATCGTACATTTTGCTGCAAAATGGCATCGATTTGTTAGTGCATATTTTTGCATATTTTATTGATAATGCATATTTTGTTATATTTTACTTCAAAATGCATATTTATATGCATATTATGCCAATTTTTAATAAAAATATAATTTTTTGTCATTAATGGGCAATACATTGTTTCGAAAAAAAATTTTGTTATAGAAATAGCAGTAAATGTTATCGACTAACTTCTTTCGACATCGAGAAACCGGCATTATGTTCTTCATTTCTCTATCAGTAATTGAAAATTATCATTTCAAAAAATTTTTCTTCAAAAAAGTTTAGTTTTTTTAAGTATCAAAAATTCATTAAATGTATCGAAAAACATTCATATTTGTATTTATTGCAAATTCGATTTATAAGAGATTTCGTTATCGAAAGATTTTGTAACTTCACATACACAGTTACCGCTCCTGAAAGTCATTTCTACGAGACTGTCGTAAACTAGTGATTTTGGATAACTTAGAGACAAATGCACTACACAATTAACATTTAAAGTCCCCACACTATAGATTACATAGAGACACTTAAGTGACAATTGTCTTTATGCTAGATTCCATGCGATGTATAAAGTAACCAATTGACTTCTCTCTGCATTACAAATAGCACGTCAAATGACCCAAAATATATAAATTGGAGTCAGCCAAGTGATCAGATATTATTTCCGTCTATAAGGGATAAATTTACTAATTGCTTAATAGCTGGTTTATTACGAGATAAAAATTAAGGTTGGATGCTACTTTACAGCACGATCAAAATATTGATGATTTTAAACGGAAAGTCACAATAGAGAAGCTCTAAAGATTATGGCTTTAAACAAGTATTCATACCAAGATATTACAATTAATATATCGTCCTTCGTTATTTCAGAAGAAAAATTGTTTTAAAAATAGTTTTATAACTTTAATTTTTTAATTCCTGGTATAATTTAAAGAGTTCTAACTGCTGGCAACAGTGTTGTGTATTTTTTGGACATTTCGAATTCCATACTTAATTAGAAGCTCTAAAGATTATGGCTTTAAACAAGTATTCATACCAAGATATTACAATTAATATATCGTCCTTCGTTATTTCAGAAGAAAAATTGTTTTAAAAATAGTTTTATAACTTTAATTTTTTAATTCCTGGTATAATTTAAAGAGTTCTAACTGCTGGCAACAGTGTTGTGTATTTTTTGGACATTTCGAATTCCATACTTAATTATTTTATGTTTCTGCACAAAAATATAAGTGCATATTTTTTAATTTTTAGGTGATATTTTGATTTTTTTTGAAGCATATTTTAGGCGCATATTTTCCAATAATAAATGCATGAAAATCCGCCCCCTAATCATCATCATTGACACTACGTACAATCGAATTCAGATAAGGAGCACTATAACTATCAATATCAAGATCCCCTAGACTAAGCAAAAAGGATTTTATCGGGTCGTCCACTATAGGAGCATCCCCGGGGACTGGACTGTCCACAATAGGATCAGTCTCAGCCACGATTTCAGATGTTTCTATTATCGTTTGTTGGCTTTGTACCCACGCAGTCGCAATATTTGTGGGTCCTCTGTTTGGGTCAACCAAGCGCGTGAGATAGTTCTGGACCTTGACCTTATATTCACTTCTCTGGCGCATTTTCTTGATTGCCTCGACAGTGCGATGCGCAAATCGCTCGTGAAGAGCATGATTCATGAACCGGACCCCACCTGAATAGGTGAGTTCCGCTTCGGTACAAGCCAATAACGAAATTTCTTCATCGTTCCATCGTGCCTTTTTATCTGACCTGACATTCATCTGGTCAGATACGTCAGGGTGTGCACGTCTAATATGAACACCCAATCCCGACTTCGTCGAGAATGAGCGTTCACATACGACACAAGGATGTGAGTTGGAAGTAGGGCCGCTACCCCCCACAACCAATCCACTTTGGTTAACTGCCTGCTCAGTTACCATACTAACACTACTAACCCCTTCACCTAAGTTAAGAGCTACTGTGTTCCTATGATCACCTGGGGCGGCAGGCAATGATTGGTTAGAAATGTGATTCTCAGGGGCGGCTGATGTCACATGGTTAGAATTACTGTCCCTGTCCTGCAAATGTTCAGACAATGGGATCGATGTAGTGGCTTGAATATACATTAAAATATTATCTCCGTTCCCTGAACCACTACTTTCAGGTATGGAGGAAACATTCATTCTTCCCATTGTATTTGTTAGAACCCCTAATTGCTCGCTCTCGTAGGTTTATGGTGGTACTGGAGGCGCTCACCAACACCTCGTCCGAAAAGATACGCCGGGCAGAGACCCGACGATTTATATTATTAATTCTTATATTTTCATTATCATTCGCGCCTTTCGGATTGACGGTATGTAGGGGTGGCAACCCTTGAGACCCGAAGCCCTGTCATTTAGCCGCTTAGTATAATCAGTAAAACCAACCATACCAAACGTTACCAGTTGGAACCATCGAGGAGGTATGACATTGGGCACATGGATGTGAAATAGACACAAAAGCAACTATAAGCACTTCCTTTCCAACCAAGAGAGTCATAGTTACTCCCGCCGTTTACACAATGCTTTGTTTTAATTAGACAGTCGGATTCCCCAAGTCCGTGCCAGTTCTGAATTGATTGTTAATTGATAGTCGTTATAATTTAAAAGGAATATATCTTGCAATAATTCCCTAAAAATTTTAGCAAGAAAGTTCCACAATTGGCTACGTAACTACTATCCGGGGAACAAGATCCGAGAATCTCTATTTACCCAGAACGAGTACATAAACCATGTTATTGCTTCCCAATCAAGCCCGACTATCTCAATCTTCAGAGCCAATCCTTATCCCGAAGTTACGGATCTAATTTGCCGACTTCCCTTACCTACATTATTCCCAGTATGCAAAATGATTCGAAGGTATATCGAAAGTGAATCGTTTTTTCGTAAAATTTTATCGATATCGACTTCGATATAATGTCGAGAATGTGCGTGTTTTCCTAAGTAGAGTGCAGAGCGATAAAGAGTCGAAAATCGTTTATTATTCTGATTCTAATTTTTATCGATATACTATACCTTTTTCGGTATTAGAAATGTTCTAAAATGATTCGATTTCGATTAAATACATAAACAATTTCGTATACTTTAGCAATTTCTTCTTGAAATAATGATTATTCAATACCTTTATTATTATCCAATAATGTTGCGTTAGATGTGTTTTCATTTTCAAATGCAATAAACTCTGCACATATTTCTGATGTTTGCTGATTTTGAAGATTCGAATTGTCAAAAACAACATCAATAATTGGCTGATCTTTTCTTTTAAGACGTCTTCGATCCATTTTTCGTGTTAAACTATATTTTAATGAATATGTTATTGATAGGATAATAAATAAAATTTTATTTTCTCACAAATTGACAAAAGAATAATATGTATGTATATGAATTAGTCAATTTGTGAAAAAATAAAATTTGGCATTAAAAAAAACTCGAACATTATTACCATTTAAATAAAATATTAAAATACGATATTCTAAAAAATGTAGATTGGATAGAGCATCATAATAAATTCATATTTTCGATTTTAGTTCGAAATAAGTTCGATAAAAAGAACTGACTCGAAATGTTGCATACTGGGATTCTATCGACTAGAGACTCTTCACCTTGGAGACCAGCTGCGGATATTGGTACGTCCTGTTGAGAAGTTTGCGTGACCCCACCATAAATTTTCAAGGTCCGAGGAGAAAATATCGACACAACAGTAAATGTCATGCTCTTCTAGTCCATCTACCATATCTCTCTTCGAAAGACTTCCATGGTAGTACGACTATAAAACAGAAAAGAAAACTCTTCCGATACCTCTCGACGGCTTCTTTATGGTCGTTCCTGTTGCCAGGATGAGCACAAGGCCCATATTTAATAACAAACGGATACTCAACAGGTTACGGAATTGGAACCGTATTCCCTTTCGTTCAAAATTATTCAAGTGTTTAATTACTAAGCAATTTTACTTCCTTTTCATTATAACTTGAAAATTTTCAGCTTTCGCCTTAAACTTACGACCGACTAACTCGTGATCAACCACTTCTCCACTTCAGTCCTCCAAGGTCTCATTCGATTATTTGCTACTACCACCAAGATATGTACCAATGGCAGCTCCATGCAGGCTTACGCCAAACACTTCTATGCTCACCATTGTACCCTCCTACTCACTAAAGTTTCAAAGTTTATAATCCAACCGAAATTGAACATAAACCATTTACTTTAGCGGTAATGTATAGGTATACAACTTAAGCGCCATCCATTTTAAGGGCTAGTTGCTTCGGCAGGTGAGTTGTTACACACTCCTTAGCGGATTACGACTTCCATGTCCACCGTCCTGCTGTTTTAAGCAACCAACGCCTTTCATGGTATCTGCATGAGTTGTTAATTTGGGCACCGTAACATTACGTTTGGTTCATCCCACAGCGCCAGTTCTGCTTACCAAAAGTGGCCCACTGGGCACATTATATCACAACCACTACCTTCATACCAAGAAAGGTGAGGTTCTTACCTATTTAAAGTTTGAGAATAGGTTATGATCGTTTCGACCCTAAGGCCTCTAATCATTCGCTTTACCAGATAAGATTATTTTACATAATTTTTAAATGCACCAGCTATCCTGAGAGAAACTTCGGAGGGAACCAGCTACTAGATGGTTCGATTGGTCTTTCGACCCTATACTCAATTCTGACAATCGATTTGCACGTCAGAACTGTTTCGGTCTTCCATCAGGGTTTCCCCTGACTTCAACCTGATCAAGTATAGTTCACCATCTTTCGGGTCACAGCATATATTCTCAAGGTACGCTCTAGTTAGAGGTAAAAATAATATAAATACTATTATACGTAACTGTATAGAACGCCCCGGGATTGAATTAATAGACTATAAATAGGCTAAAAACTAATCCCATTAAATTAAGTTATGTTAATTACGCTATTAGGTTTTTATTCCAATAACTTGCAAATATGTTAGACTCATTGGTCCGTGTTTCAAGACGGGTCCCGAAGGTATCCTGAATCTTTCGCATTGTTAATCATATAAGTGCATATAATAAACATAAAGATCAATGATCAATATGCTATTATAAAATATAAATATTTAAGCACTATATATAATAAATATATCAACACTTTATCAAATCAAAAGCATTTATTCGATATTAAAATGTAAGCAAAATAATTTGAATAAACTTAAGCAAATGATCTTATGATAAATATATTTATGTTAATAGATTACAATGTCCTTTATAGAAAAAATGCACACCATTATTATAATATTATAAATATTAAAATCATAAAGATGAATTTTCCATAACGGATATTCAGGTTCATCGGGCTTAACCTCTAAGCAGTTTCACGTACTATTTAACTCTCTATTCAGAGTTCTTTTCAACTTTCCCTCACGGTACTTGTTTACTATCGGTCTCATGGTTATATTTAGTTTTAATAAAAATAAAAAAAATAATATAAAATATATAATATTAAATACTCTGATTTTATTCCTTGTTAAAGGATTTAAAGTGTACTCATTCCAATTACAGGGCCTCTAATATGAGTCCTGTATTGTTATTTTTCGTCACTACCTTCCCGAGCTGGGAGTGGGTAATTTACGCGCCTGCTGCCTTCCTTAGATGTGGTAGCCGTTTCTCAGGCTCCCTCTCCGGAATCGAACCCTGATTCCCCGTTACCCGTAGCAACCATGGTAGTCCTAGATACTACCATAAAAAGTTGATAGGACAGACATTTGAAAGAGCTGTCGTCGGTACAAGACCATACGATCAGCAAGTTATCTAGAGTTCAACCATAATAACGATCTTGCGATCGCTTGGTTTTAGCCTAATAAAAGCATAGGTCCGTATTTATATTACATGTATTAGCTCTAGAATTACCACAGTTATCCAAGTAACTGTAAACGATCTAAGGAACCATAACTGATATAATGAGCCTTTTGCGGTTTCACTTTTAATTCGTGTGTACTTAGACATGCATGGCTTAATCTTTGAGACAAGCATATAACTACTGGCAGGATCAACCAGAATAATGTTTTATTTATATTATTTGTTTTCAATTGGTTTTAGTTGAAAAGAAATTTAACGAAAATCAGCTTCATATTCGTCATTCCAAATTCACTGTTCTTGATTTTTAAACAATATATTGTTCTATTATCATTTATTTCACATTGCATCATATAATATTTTTCAATATATATGATATTTTTTTGATATGTAATTAAGAATTACATTTCATTCATATTTCATTTTTACATTTTTGAAAAACACCAAAAAATCATCACCAAAAAAATCTTATATAAAAAAATAAGAAAATACTTATTTTTCTTTATTCGATTTTAACAAAATAAATTACCAATGCAAATATAGAAATCCCCAAGAATATAAAAAAAATTCTTGTTCTAGAGACCAAGCATCATAAATAATTTTAGCACATTGAATAGAGACCAAGCATCATAAATAATTTTAGCACATTGAATAAAAATTAATTTTAATATTTCAATAAAGAAAAATTAAAATTATAAAAAAAAATAAAATAAATAATTACACTAACGATTAACTATACAGTTCAATCAACAAACAAAAATTTGTCGACAAACTTAAATAGATTCATCGTTAGCAGCAAATAAACTAAAAAAAAGTTTTCATTGCTCTTCCCCACACACAAAATACTATACCACATATTCAACGCAAATATAAAATAGATATTTAAAAACCTCAATACACAATATAAAAAACGAGCAAATAGTTCCAACATTCACGTTGTAACATTCTTGCACAATATCATCATTCGCATTCGATTTTCATTCTCAAATAAATTTTAACACACCGTATATTAGTATTTTTGATGTTTTGTGTGAATATTTAGAATTTCAGCATTTTATGTCAAGAGTATATATAGTTACATACAACTTCCCCGTCAATTTCGTTTTCCTAAACTTTAAAATTGTATATCTTGAGTTCTAAGCAATTTTTTGAAATTTTCTTTTTGATTATGAATCGTACGAATTATTATTAATTTTTGGAAAAAAAAAATTTTAAAATTTTCTAAAATTGTAAATTTTTTTTTTGAAATTTCAAATTTTCAAAATTTCTATTTCCCTAACTTACAAAAGTTTTTTAAGAAATTTCATACAATATGAACTAATGTCAACATCTAACAAACAACATTTTTGTGTATAAGTAATAGAGTAGAGTAAAACTAAATAATTTTAATACATCTATCATCAGCAAACAAGGGACAGTATGATTTTCCTAGGGACAAAGTATCTTAGATTAAGATGAGCTCCTGCCGCTTAGGCTTTATCTCATGGTGGTCTAAATACCGGATAGAAACATGCGTCTATCACCGCCATTGAACGTCTCGCCAAAGAACGCTCAGTTTGCAAATTCTCATACAAAGAATGCACGGATCATTGCATAAACCCCTTGCTCGAGAGCTCGGGCTATCTAATCCCTGCCATCCATAGCTAGCTAATCAACTAACAAGCCCTGGACAATTATCAGAACAACATCCTCCGGCCTGGTAATCCAGTCCAATGTATGATCTCTGACTTCAAAAGCTCCCGACCGATAAAAGTCATAGTGTGCCACAATAATGCACACTTCAGTCCTCGATCAGGAACCAAGCCCAACGATCAGTACATCACGGATGCTACTATCCCAACACATTTCCTGAGCACAAACGCTAGTTGTTATCTGCTATTTTCAATGGCTCTGTTGTACTCAGCAACAGCACTCAGAAGATTCATTTGGTGCACCGAAGTTCGTCACTAGCCCGAACATCAGTACTTTAACCAACGATCTTCTTCCCGCGATTTTGGTTTAAACCACAGCCAGCTCGACATCACCCTAAGTGACCAACACCAACGGTCCTACAGGACCGAAATCCTGGGGCATAGGACCCCTGAGCTACTAGATAAGACTCTAGTCAGCTGCAAATTTAAAAGAATTAAATTCTCACCAGGAATGAGACCCGTGCGTCTCGGAGCCCCGGTTTCGCTCCATATTTTCCCTCGAAGCACAACACCAAGGTCTGGAGCTAACCAAGATGCTTATCAGTGCCCCGAGGGGAATTTCCTAGGGACAGATGTGTCCAGGTTTTACGTGAGTACCTGCCGCAAAGGTCCAAACTCACGGTGCTCTTAACACCGGGCAGAAACAATGCGTCCACCTTCGCCCCCATGCACAGCAAAAGCCATACACGAGTACCAATTTGAAATTATGTATTTGGACATAACCTCCCCCTTGGTAAGGAGCGGAGCAGAGCACTATCTAAAATTCCTTTCGCTCTATGGGTCACGGCACCCGGTTGCAATGCAACTCCACACCGAGCTTGCGCTCTACCCTCGATTTGGGTATAAACCACAGCCACCACGAAGCTCCCCGAAGGGACGCACCAACTGTCAGGGTGGAACCGAAGTTCCAGGGGCTCCTGACACCCGTGGTACCAGAATTAAGCCTCCGGTCAGGCCTCGTAGCCGAAACTACTACCAAGTTGAACTCCAAATAGTTCGGGACTGGTCAGGCAACATCAAAGAAACAGCGAACATACAGCAACATAAATAGACAAAGAACAACACAAGACGTCACACAATGAACAGCCGCTCTCACGAGCGACACTTTGTGCCGCATGGTGGGACACCGGCAAACGACTACACGAACAAACAATTACAACAACAGACAAAGCCCCCTCACGGGTAGCTTACACAATACAACGCGCGAGAGAACATCAGGTAGCAGCAACAAACAAAACAGCAGGGAGAAGTGCGAAGACGGTGCACTGCTGGGAGGGACAGATAACGCGTATCAGCCCCCACCAACGAACATACCCATATCTGGAAACCGGACCAGGCGATGTACAATACCTGCGCGAAGGCACATTGGCAGTTGAACACCACCACGAATGATCAAATCAAGGGTCACCTCCACTATCGTACTGTCCTCCTACGATTGAATACGCCCCTTGCGTATTCACCTAACTTTCTAAACGTCCGACTGTCCTCTAAAGCCCTACTGCAATCCCATCCCCCCTCGGAATGATATATCACCATATCATCCAGACTCCTAATATCACTATAAAGTGAACACCTATGTCACTACATCCTCTTGGACCATCAAAAGTGTACAGCTCACTAGGCTCATTGAGGACAATGAGCCGCTTTGTGACCAGCCATTCGCTAAGCATGATTCCTCGCAAGTAGTTCGGATGAGCAGAAGCATTCCTGCCCATCTTAGAGAACCACATGCGAGAACATGCGTTTGCTTCTATACCTAGGATTATAGGTGAACTACTATCCAGTAGTAGTACCGAATACATGTACCCTAAATAGGGTTCAAGAGGCCCCCCAAACCTACAGTAGATGCTTGTCAGTAGCATTCTACCAAAACCGCCCTCTACGCTAACGCAGACTCCCAAATCACTCCTACTCACAACCGTACAGTTAATGTAACTGTCCTTAATTATAATAGCGGCGTTGCTCCCCAAGTCCGTAAACGCACGCATACCCCCCGGAAAACCCCTGATGTGACCATCCGTGATATACGGCTCTGCACGAGTGCAAACGCCGCTTTCAGGCTGCACATCGCTTGACCTAGTTCGCAAATCACCGAGTATGCCCGCTGGCAGTTAAGCTGCAAAATTTTAAAATCCGTGCCCTCCATATTAATGACGAGCGTTCGCCTTGGCAACAATGGCGCTATAAACCGGACAGGCTGCAGACATCATTAGATGCCCAGCCGGAAGCCCCTTAAATGCACAGTTTCTGCATCTCACCTCGTTCTGGCAACGTGCGGCTAAGTGGCCGGCCGTGCCACATAAGCGACAGACATCAGTATTCATCCTGCAGTCCCGAACCATGTGGTCGAAACCCAGGCATCTAAAGCAGCTGGGGACTGCGTCGTGCTGTCGTACCGTAAACGAAAACCACTTTATGTAGCACCTACCAACGTCGAGCATATGCTGCAAGGTACCAGCATTGCCCTCAAGGACGACATTTACTGGACCGCCACTCGCCTTCCAAGGGCCAGTCACCAGACGAACGCTCCGCTTAAAGACCTCCTCAGACATCTTCCGCTTGAGATTCATCTCGTACAGCTCCGTCATAAATTCATCCGGGGTAATCTCCGGATGAACTCGCTGTACGACGATCTTCAGTACAAGCTTGTCTTTCACCGACACCTCCAACCTCACCGAACTTAGCATTATTCGCCACCTTCTCCCTCTCAGCTACCGACGGGGTCCGAATGACCGCTCCGCCATCGCGCATAGGCCGCAAAGTATGGACGCGGACACCCAACGTAGGGCCAACCTCCTTCTGGACCTTCTCCACCACCTCCTTAGACGAGAGCCCTAAAGGCCGCCGACTACACCCCAGCCACCTTACCACCCTCGTACACATCGAGGCGCCCCTTCAACCACTCATTCTCTGCCATAAGACCAAAAAGCAGCACCTTAAACTTACTGGAATGCTCCATTACACCCTTGGCCAGCTCAGCCCCAACACCGTCAGCCATCAACAACTCCAGCAAAGCAGCACTCACGGCCTTCATCTGACCAACTACACCAGTGTCCATGACTGGTTGTGGCCTTTTACGTCCACGCACCCTCTTGAGGCTAGGACCGTATTAACATCCGACACCTCCATAGCATCACCAGCAGCAGGAACATCAGCAGGAGCAGCATCAGGAGTAACAGCAGCAGTACGTTTGTGCTCGATAACTCGCTCTCCGTATGTCGAACAATATGTACGCTTACCGGCGGCAAAATCCTCTCACCTCCATCAGTTGTTGTCATGTCCGACGCATCGCCCTTCGCCTTCGGCCTCTCGGCCTTCTTCTTGCCCGCAGGCGGCATATCAATTAATTTAATTGATAAACCCTTCACAAACACACTCAAAACAAAAAATAGTCAGTAAAAACAAATTAGAAAAAATTTCCAATTTACTTGGGTATTAGGGCAAAAATGTGAATTGCCCTAATACCCAATACACAATTATACCAAATATCACGGTCACACACCACTTAGTGGAGACACACACCACTTAGCGGAAACACAAACCGGAAATGGTCGAACCAAAACCGGATGTGAACTGTGTCACCGACCGGAAGTGAACACTATTATCAATGCAGTTTTGCACTGCCTTACCAGTGCGGTTTTCGTCGAGTTACCGACCGCACTGCCTTACCCGCACTGTATTACCCGAACCGTATTACCACTATGAACTGTATTACCAGTTACAAGTGGCAGCACCGACAAACAGACTCGCCGTATGGCAACACCGAAAAAAGCCGCCGGAGATTGGCCTTGAGACACCTTGTCAGCGGAGTCTCAACTTTTTTTACCACACAAACACATACTGTGTATATAAAATATACACGTTTGAGTTTTTTCTCGACCGATTTTTAATCCGCCTATATCATAGGCATCTGACAACCGATTTTTAAACTTTTTATATGCACCGAAACCACTGAGTCCAAGCTTTAAAATTCACTATCGCTCTTTATTAATTTCGGACTACTTCACACAAAAATACGCACCGAAAAAACCGATTATACAACGTACAACATACAAGTGTAGATAGGGACAGATATGTCCAGGTTTTACGTGAGTACCTGCCGCAAAGGCCCAAACTCACGGTGCTCTGAACACCGGGCAGAAACAATGCGCCCACCTTCGCCCCCATGCACAGCAAAAGCCATACACGAGTATTTGGGTATAAACCACAGCCACCACGAAGCTCCCCGAAGGGCCGCACCAACTGTCAGGCTGGAACCGAAGTTCCAGGGGCTCCTGACACCCGTGGTACCAGAATTAAGCCTCCGGTCAGGCCTCGTAGCCGAAACTACTACCAAGTTGAACTCCAAATAGTTCGGGACTGGTCACCCAACAGCAAAGAACAGCGAACATACAGCAACATAAATAGACAAGGGACAACACAAGACGTCACACACTGAACAGCCGCTCTCACGAGCGACGCTTTGTGCCGTATGGTGCGACACCGGCAAAAGACTACACGAACAAACAATTACAACAATAGACAAATCCCCCTCACGGGTAGCTTACACAGTACAACGCGCGAAAAAACAACAGGTAGCAGCAACAACAGCAGGGAGAAAGGCGAAGACGGTGCACTAGTGGGAGGGACAGATAACGCGTATCAGCCCACACCAACAAACATACCCATATCTGCAAACCGGGCCAGGCGATGTACAATACCTGTGCGAAGGCACATTGGCAGTTGAACACCACCACGAATGATCACATCAGGGGTCACCTCCACTAACGTACTGTCCTCCTACGATTGAATACGCCCCTTGCTACAATTCCATCCCCCCTCGGAATGATATATCCCCATATCATCCAGACTCCAAATATCACTATAAAGTGAACACCCAGTAAGTACATGTAGCCAGTCCTCCCTTGTCCACACCTACAGTCCGGCGAATATGACAGACCCCTTTTATGTAGAAATGCATTCAAGGAGCCATGTCCGGTCAGTATAAAACCCAAACAGCGTGAACGCCATCTTGAAACAAGATGATCGTCCAGCAGGAGTTTCGTCCGTCTTGAGTCCAACCCAACAACGTCAGAATCAGAAATCCAGTCATGACTAAGAAGTGGCAGCCCCTTCTTGACCTTAAAAGCAATACCACGCCGTATTACTTCCAAGTCAAGGGGAGCCGCACCCAGCAGGACCTGAAGAGCATCTGTCGAGACCGTATGGCAAACTGGCATGCAAGCCAGCATTGCAACTCTCTGATAAGTCAATGACTTTTTGCGGCCCATAACAGACATAACCGTTTCGTACCATACGGATGAGCCAAACGTTGCACAAGCAACGAAAAGTCCATCATATATGGTACGCACAGCACGCCTGCCAAGACCCCAGTCACTTCTAACGATGCGTCTGATACAACTTGCAACGACAGTCAGCTTTTCTCGAACCACAGAGAGATGAGCCAAGAAGTTCATTCTCTCACCCATCGTAATTCCCAGATACTTGACCTGGGTCACGTATCTGAGAAAAACGTCGCCAGACCGAACTGACGGGGAACGAGTCCGCGATAAGATGCCATTCAGCATCATCATCACGGTTTTCTCCCTCGACACTTCAACACCGACACTGTTCCCCCACTCATTGACCTCACGCATGGCCTGCTCACCTCTTCTCTCCAGCTCAGCACGAGACTGAACTTCAATTAAGATCAGCAAGTCATCCGCGTAAGCACAGAGACCTCAACAAGGGATCCATCATTAGGTTCACAATAAATGGACCACAGATAGACCCCTGAGGACAGCCCCTGGCAACTTCCCTGCAAACAGTATCGTTGGCGCCTACCACAAAAGCTTTCCTACCGCTGAAGTAACTCCTCCATAGGGAGAGCTCCCGACAGCCAACTAAACGCAGTCTATCGAGAACCTCTCTCCAAGAGAGATAATCAAACGCACCCTTAAAATCAACAAATATGCCAAGGACATATTTGCTTGCAGAGTTTACAACGCTTGACTTGAAATGGTGCAACGCGTCCTCAACAGATTTCCCCTCTTTAAATCCGAACTGAAACTCAGAAGCCACCTCATTGTAGGACTCTTTCAGTCTGTATACCATCATCCTTTCCAGCACTTTTCCAAGTACCGGAAGGAGGCTGATACCCCGATAAGAGCGTGAATCACTCCTCACTTTATCAGGCGACTTCAAGAGCACCACAACTTTAGCCTGCTTCCAAGCCTCAGGGAAATAGCCCTCACTAATACACCTCCCAAAGACTGACTCCAGATATTCCGGTATGGCCTTCCAGATGCTTTTACACATCTCTCCAGTCATACCATCAATACCAAAACCGCCCTCTACGTTAACGCAGACTCCCAAATCACTCCTACTCACAACCGTACAGTTAATGTAACTGTCCATAATTATAATAGCGGCGTTGCCCCCCAAGTCCGTAAACGCACGCATACCCCCCGGTAAACCCCTGATGTGACCATCCGTGATATACGGCTCCTGCACGAGTGCAAAAGTCGCATTCAGGCTGCACATCGCTTGACCTAGTTCGCAAATCACCGAGTATGCCCGCTGGCAGTTAAGCTGCAAAATTTTAAAATCCGTGCCCTCCATATTAATGACGAGCGTTCGCCTTGGCAACAATGGCGCTATAAATCGGACAGGCTGCAGACATCATTAGATGCCCAGCCGGAAGCCCCTTAAATGCACAGTTTCTGCATCTCACCTCGTTCTGGCAGCGTGAGGCTAAGTGGCCGGCCGTGCCGCATAAGCGACAGACATCTGTCTTCATCCTGCAGTCCCGTACCATGTGGTCGAAACCCAGGCATCTAAAGCAGCTGGGGACTGCGTCGTATCGTCGTACTGTAAATGAAAACCATTTCACGTAGCACCTTCCTATATCAAGCAACTGCTGCAAAGTATCAGCATTACCCTCAAGCACGACATTTACCGGGCTGCCATTAGCCTTCCAAGGGCCAGTCACCAGACGAACACTCCGTTTAAAGACTTCAGATTCATCTCGTACAGCTCCGTCATAAATTCATCCGGGGTAATCTCCGGATGAACTCGCTGCACGACGATCCTCGGCCCGAGCTTGTCTCTCACCGACACCTCCAACCCTACCTCACCGAACTTAGCATTCTTCGCTACCTTCTCCCTTTCCGCTACCGATGGGGTCCGAATGACCGCTCCGCCATCTCGCATAGGCCGCAACTCGTGAACCCGAACACCCAACGTGGGGCCGACCTCCTGCTCGACCTTCCTCATAACCTCCTTAGAGGTTGCACTGCCCTTACCACGAACAACAACCGACCAGTTCTCCACTGGCTTCGGTACCGCCGGAAGAACAGCCGCAGAATTAGCAGACACAGCTACGGGTGCCCGGGCAGAATGCCGGGGAACAGGCAACATTGGTGGCGGCATCTGGGTTGTCCCGACAGCATCCAATCGTCCTCTAAGCCGCTCATTCTACAGCATGAGACGCATAAGAAGCTCCTCATATCTCGATGATAAGTCGATTACCTTCTTGGCGATCACAACGTCGACGCCTGGCTCCAGCATGAGCTGCGTAAGGTCCCTGGTGACCTCCTTCAGCTCCCCCACATAATCAGAAGGGGCAGTGGTAGCCCTCTTCTTCCTCCTCGACCTATTGGCGATGCTGTTTTCAGCAGACCCAATTACCATCTCCTCTTCAGCAACAGTAGTAGCAACAGTAACAGCAGGAGCAGCAATAGTAGCATCAACAGAAGCAGCAGCACGCTTCGCCTTGGGAGACCCCGGTTTGAACCGTTTGCTCCCTGAGTCCTCCATCTCTACCTCCGTACACGAAGCCTCGCTCTCGGAATGTCGCACTTTAGGTTTGGCAACTGGAGGCACAAAAAGCAGGTCGTCAGTGGCGGTATCCGACGCATCACCCTTAGGCTTCGTCTTCTCGCCTTTCCTCTTACCAGCCGGAGGCATGGCAAAAATATCAAGAAACACTCAAAAACTCAATAAAAGACAAGAAAAAACGATAAAAATAGCACTTAAAATGTTTTTCCTGAAAAATCACAGGAATACCACTACTGTCTACAGCAAAAAATGTCAACACCCAGGAACACCCCTAATAGCGCAGACAGCCCTTACGAACCATTCACGAACCACGTAGCTAAGACACAAACCGGAAATGACCAACCCAAAACCGGAAGTGGTTAGCCGAGATACCAACCGGAAATTGTCAATCACAAACGGAAGTATTAGCCAATATACCAACCACTTAGTGGAGTCACACACCAATCCAGTGGCAACACCAACTTACTCACCCAAACGTATGGCACCACCAAAAACAGCCGCCGGAGTTTGGCCTTGAGACACCTTGTCAGCGGAGTCTCAACTTTTGCCAGCGGAGTCTCAACTTTTTATTTACAATTGCACACACACACGCACTATGTACAAAAGTCACACACGTGTTAAAGTTTATAGGCCGATATTTCATCCGCCTATATCTTTGCAATCCTGCAACCGATTTCAAAAATATGAATATTTCCGAAATCCTCAGAGTCGCTCACTTCACTATTTAAACTTTTCACTAGAAAAATCACACCCGAAACTTACGCTTATAAAAACACGTCTGTACTCAACGGCAGTCACAGCAAAAGTGGGGTAGATAGGGTCAAAAGTATCTTAGATTAACATGAGCTCCTGCAGCTTAGGCTTAATCTCATGGTGGTCTAAACACCGGATAGAAACATGCGTCTATCACCGCCATTGAGCGCCTCGCCAAAGAACGCTCAATTTGCAAATTATCGCACAAAGATTGCACGGATCATTGCACAAACCCCTTGCTCGAGAGCTCGGGCTATCTAATCCCTGCCATTCATAGCTAGCTAATCAACTAACAAGCCCTTTATCTAACAAGACAATTATCAGAACAGCAACCTCCGGCCTGGTAATCCAGTCCAATGTATGATCTCTGGCTTCAAAAGCTCCCGACCGATAAAAGTCAGAGTATGCCACAATAATGAACACTTCAGACCTCGATCAGGAACCAAGCCCAACGATCAGTACATCACGGATGCTACTATCCCAACACATTTCCTGAGCACAAACGTTAGTTGTTATCTGCTATTTTCAATGGCTCTGTTGTACTCGGCAACAGCACCCAGAAGATTCATTTGGTGCACCGAAGTCCGTCACTAGCCCGAACATCAGTACTTTAACCAACGATCTTCTTCCCGCGATTTTGGGTTTAAACCACAGCCAGCACGATCGTCACCCAGAGTGACCAACCCAATGATCCTACAGGACCGGAGTCCTGGGGCCAAAGGATCCCCGTGCTACTAGATAAGACTCTGGTCAGCTGCGAATTTAAACTTTTAAATTCTTACCAGGAATGAGGCCCGTGCACCTCGGAGCCCCGGTTTCGCTCCATATATTCCCTCGAAGCACAACACCAAGGTCTGGAGCTAACCAAGATGCTTATCAGTGCCCCGAGGAGAAGGTAGATAGGGACAGATGTGTCCAGGTTTTACGTGAGTACCTGCCGCAAAGGCCCAAACTCACGGTGCTCTTAACACCGGGTAGAAACAATGCGTCCACCTTCGCCCTCATGCACATCAAAAGCCAATATTGCACACGAGTACCAATTTGAAATTATGTATTTGGACATAACCTCCCCCTTGGTAAGGAGCAGAGCACTATCTAAAACTCCTTCCGCTCTATGGGTCACGGCACCCGGTTGCAATGCAACTCCACACCGAGCTTGCGCTCTACCCGCGATTTGGGTATAAACCACAGCCACCACGAAGCTCCCCGAAGGGCCGCACCAACTGTCAGGGTGGAACCGAAGTTCCAGGGGCTCCTGACACCCGTGGTACCAGAATTAAGCCTCCGGTCAGGCCTCGTAGCCGAAACTACTACCAAGTTGAACTCCAAATAGTTCGAGACTGGTCACCCAACAGCAAAGAACAGCAAACATACAGCAACATAAATAGACAAAGAACAACACGATACGTCACACACTGAACAGTCGCTCTCACGAGCGACGCTTTGTAGACAAAGCCCCCTCACGGGTAGCTAACACAATACAACGAGCGAGAGAACATCAGGTAGCAGCAACAAACAAAACAGCAGGGAGAAGTGCGAAGACGGTGCACTGCTGGGAGGGACAGATAACGCGTATCAGCCCCCACCAACGAACATACCCATATCTGCAAACCGGGCCAGGCGATGTACAATACCTGTGCGAAGACACATTGGCAGTTGAACACCACCACGAATGATCACATCAGGGGTCACCTCCACTAACGTACTGTCCTCCTACGATTGAATACGCCCCTTGCGTATTCACCTAACTTTCTAAACGTCCGACTGTCCTCCCCCAGTCACTTCTAAGGATGCGTCTGATACAACTTGCACTTCTCGAACCACAGAGATATGAGCCAAGAAGTTCATTCTCTCACCCATCGTAATTCCCAGATACTTGACCTGGGTCACGTATCTGAGAAAAACGTCGCCAGACCGAACTGACGGGGAACGAGTGCGCGATAAGATTCCCTTCAGCATCATTATCACGGTTTTCTCCCTCGACACTTCAACACCGACACTGTTCCCCCACTCATTGACCTCACGCATGGCCTGCTCACCTCTTCTCTCCAGCTCAGCACGAGACTGACCTTCGATTAAGATGAGCAAGTCATCCGCGTAAGCACAGAGTCGGCAAGACGCCGCCAGAGACCTCAACAAGGGATCCATCATTAGGTTCCAAATAAATGGACCACAGATATATCCCTGAGGCAACTTCCCTGCAAACAGTATCGTTGGCGCCTACCACAAAAGCTTTCTTACCGCTGAAGTAACTCCTCCATAGGGAGAGCTCCCGACAGCCAACTAAACGCAGTCTATCGAGAACCTCTCTCCAAGAGAGATAATCAAACGCACCCTTAAAATCAACAAATATGCCAAGGACATATTTGCTTGCAGAGTTTACAACGGAGTTTACAACTAGACTTGACATGGTGCCACGCGTCCTCAACAGATTTCCCCTCTTTAAATCCAAACTGAAACTCAGAAGCCACCTCATTGTAGGACTCTTTCAGTCTGTATACCATCATCCTTTCCAAGTACCGGAAGGATGCTGATACCCCGATAAGAGCGTGGATCACTCCTCACTTTATCAGGCGACTTCAAGAGCACCACAACTTTAGCCTGCTTCCAAGCCTCAGGGAGATAGCCCTCACTAATACACCTCCCAAAGACTGACTCCAGATATTCCGGTATGGCCTTCCAGATGCTTTTACACATCTCTCCAGTCATACCATCAATACCCGGAGATTTCCTAATTTTGACGCGGTATATGCTATCATCAACTTCCATTCTCTCCAGTGGCGGAGGACTAACCATCTCCCCATAAGGAAGATGATCAGCCAACTCCGCCCGGAAAGAAAGTCTCAAGCAAGGCGTCCGTGCACTGCCTCCATGTCAGTAACGTTGTGTTACCAACACGAAGACCCGACAAGTCCGCCTGTTGCCGTCTACCCCTAAGGATACGGTAAACCTTACCCCAGGGGTCATCCCGGTTGTCCTGTACGAAAGTACGCCACTCGTCCCAAGACACCCAAGGCAGCCAGATATTCAGCTTTTCGCTGCACCAGATCTTCTGCATTAGAACGCCTTCCCCTCTGGAATCGCTTCCTGAGACGACGAACGTTCCTCCGCTTCAGATCCAGCTCACGAGTCCACCACCTGACCCCTCCCTGACGAGTCTTGCGACAACGACCAAGGAGAGTATCATTAGTGGTACACATCCACCGATCTATCAGGCTGACTTGACTGTCAATAGTAAGTGCCCTAAAGTCGTCAATTTGGCCTTGAGACACCTTGTCAGCGGAGTCTCAACTTTTGCCAGCGGAGTCTCAACTTTTTATTTACAATTGCACACACACACGCACTATGTACAAAAGTCACACACGTGTTAAAGTTTATAGGCCGATATTTCATCCGCCTATATCTTTGCAATCCTGCAACCGATTTCAAAAATATGAATATTTCCGAAATCCTCAGAGTCGCTCACTTCACTATTTAAACTTTTCACTAGAAAAATCACACCCGAAACTTACGCTTATAAAACACGTCTGTACTCAACGGCAGTCACAGCAAAAGTGGGGTAGATAGGGACAAAAGTATCTTAGATTAACATGAGCTCCTGCCGCTTAGGCTTAATCTCATGGTGGTCTAAACACCGGATAGAAACATGCGTCTATCACCGCCACTGAGCGCCTCGCCAAAGAACGCTCAATTTGCAAATTATCGCACAAAGATTGCACGGATCATTGCACAAACCCCTTGCTCGAGAGCTCGGGCTATCTAATCCCTGCCATTCATAGCTAGCTAATCAACTAACAAGCCCTTTATCTAACAAGACAATTATCAGAACAGCAACCTCCGGCCTGGTAATCCAGTCCAATGTATGATCTCTGGCTACAAAAGCTCCCGACCGATGAAAGTCAGAGTATGCCACAATAATGCACACTTCAGACCTCGATCAGGAACCAAGCCCAACGATCAGTACATCACGGATGCTACTATCCCAACACATTTCCTGAGCACAAACGTTAGTTGTTATCTGCTATTTTCAATGGCTCTGTTGTACTCGGCAACAGCACCCAGAAGATTCATTTGGTGCACCGAAGTCCGTCACTAGCCCGAACATCAGTACTTTAACCAACGATCTTCTTCCCGCGATTTTGGGTTTAAACCACAGCCAGCACGATCGTCACCCAGAGTGACCATCCCAATGATCCTACAGGACCGGAGTCCTGGGGCCAAAGGATCCCCGTGCTACTGGATAAGACTCTAGTCAGCTGCGAATTTAAACTTTTAAATTCTTACCAGGAAAGAGGCCCGTGCACCTCGGAGCCCCGGTTTCGCTCCATATATTCCCTCGAAGCACAACACCAAGGTCTGGAGCTAACCAAGATGCTTATCAGTGCCCCGAGGAGAAGGTAGATAGGGACAGATGTGTCCAGGTTTTACGTGAGTACCTGCCGCAAAGGCCCAAACTCACGGTGCTCTTAACACCGGGTAGAAACAATGCGTCCACCTTCGCCCTCATGCACATCAAAAGCCAATATTGCACACGAGTACCAATTTGAAATTATGTATTTGGACATAACCTCCCCCTTGGTAAGGAGCGGAGCAGAGCACTATCTAAAACTCCTTCCGCTCTATGGGTCACGGCACCCGGTTGCAATGCAACTCCACACATGACCCTTCAGCATCATTATCACGGTTTTCTCCCTCGACACTTCAACACCGACACTGTTTCCCCACTCATTGACCTCACGCATGGCCTGCTCACCTCTTCTCTCCAGCTCAGCACGAGACTGACCTTCGATTAAGATGAGCAAGTCATCCGCGTAAGCACAGAGTCGGCAAGACGCCGCCAGAGACCTCAACAAGGGATCCATCATTAGGTTCCAAATAAATGGACCACAGATATACCCCTGAGGCAACTTCCCTGCAAACAGTATCGTTGGCGCCTACCACAAAAGCTTTCCTACCGCTGAAGTAACTCCTCCATAGGGAGAGCTCCCGACAGCCAACTAAACGCAGTCTATCGAGAACCTCTCTCCAAGAGAGATAATCAAACGCACCCTTAAAATCAACAAATATGCCAAGGACATATTTGCTTGCAGAGTTTACAACGGAGTTTACAACTAGACTTGACATGGTGCCACACGTCCTCAACAGATTTCCCCTCTTTAAATCCAAACTGAAACTCAGAAGCCACCTCATTGTAGGACTCTTTCAGTCTGTATACCATCATCCTTTCCAGCACTTTTCCAAGTACCGGAAGGATGCTGATACCCCGATAAGAGCGTGGATCACTCCTCACATTATCAGGCGACTTCAAGAGCACCACAACTTTAGCCTGCTTCCAAGCCTCAGGGAAATAGCCCTCACAAATACACCTCCCAAAGACTGACTCCAGATATTCCGGTATGGCCTTCCAGATGCTTTTACACATCTCTCCAGTCATACCATCAATACCCGGAGATTTCCTACTTTTGACGCGGTATATGCTATCATCAACTTCCATTCTCTCCAGTGGCGGAGGACTAACCATCTCCCCATAAGGAAGATGATCAGCCAACTCCGCCCGGAAAGAAAGTCTCAAGCAAGGCGTCCGTGCACTGCCTCCATGTCAGTAACGTTGTGTTACCAACACGAAGACCCGACAAGTCCGCCTGTTGCCGTCTACCCCTAAGGATACGGTAAACCTTACCCCAGGGGTCATCACGGTTGTCCTGTACGAAAGTACGCCACTCGTCCCAAGACACCCAAGGCAGCCAGATATTCAGCTTTTCGCTGCACCAGATCTTCTGCATTAGAACGCCTTCCCCTCTGGAATCGCTTCCTGAGACGCCGAACGTTCCTCCGCTTCAGATCCAGCTCACGAGTCCACCACCTGACCCCTCCCTGACGAGTCTTGCGACAACGACCAAGGAGAGTATCATTAGTGGTACACATCCACCGATCTATCAGGCTGACTTGACTGTCAATAGTAAGTGCCCTAAAGTCGTCAATTGGAACATCTAAAGCTGCCCACCGAAATGCGTCAGCATAGTTATCCCAGTTAGTCCCGTTCGTTGCCCGTTGGTGGGAGACCACAATCTCAATGAGACTATGATCACTCACACCAAAGTCATCCCTAATCTTCCAGCTAAAACGGTACTCTGTCATTGCCCCCACATTGGCTAACGTCACGTCAATGTCACTACATCCTCTTGGTCCATCAAAAGTGTACATCTCACTAGGCTCATTGAGGACAATGAGCCACTTTGTGACCAGCCATTCGCTAAGCATGATTCCTCGCAAGTAGTTCGGATGAGCAGACGCATTCCTGCCCATCTTAGGGAACCACATGCGAGAACATGCGTTTGCATCTATACCTAGGATTATAGGTGAACTACTATCCAGTAGTAGTACCGAATCCATGTACCCAAATCACTCCTACTCACAACCGTACAGTTAATGTAACTGTCCTTAATTATAATAGCGGCGTTGCTCCCCAAGTCCGTAAACGCACGCATACCCCCCGGTAAACCTCTGATATGACCATCCGTGATATACGGCTCCTGCACGAGTGCAAAAGCCGCATTCAGGCTGCACATCGCTTGACCTAGTTCGCAAATCACCGAGTATGCCCGCTGACAGTTAAGCTGCAAAATTCTAATATCTGTGCCCTCCATATTAATGACGAGCGTTCGCCTTGGCAACAATGGCGCTATAAACAGGACAGGCTGCAGACATCATTAGATGCCCAGCCGGAAGTCCCTTAAATGCCCAGTTTCTGCATCTCACCTCGTTTTGGTAGCGTGAGGCTAAGTGGTCGGCCGTGCCACATAAGCGACAGACATCAGTATTCATCCTGCAGTCCCGAAACCCAGGCATCTAAAGCAGCTGGGGACTGCGTCGTGCTGTCGTACCGTAAACGAAAACCACTTTATGTAGCACCTACCAATGTCGAGCATATGCTGCAAGGTACCAGCATTGCAATCAAGGACGACATTTACTGGACCGCCACTCGCCTTCCAAGGGCCAGTCACCAGACGAACGCTCCGCTTAAAGACCTCCTCAGACATCTTCTGCATGAGATTCATCTCGTACAGCTCCGTCATAAATTCATCCGGGGTAATCTCCGGATGAACTCGCTGTACGACGATCTTCGGTCCAAGCTTGTCTCTCACCGACACCTCCAACCCAACCTCACCGAACTTAGCATTCTTCGCCACCTTCTCCCTCTCAGCTACCGACGGGATCCGAATGACCGCTCCGCCATCACGCATAGGCCGCAAAGTGTGGACGCGGACACCCAACGTAGGGCTAACCTTCTTCTGGACCTTCTCCACCACCTCCTTAGAGGAGACACCCTTCTTCCCCTTGACCACCACCGACCACGTCTCTACAGGCTTTGGCACAGCGGCCACCGGAGCAGCAAAAGCAGCCACACCAGAAATACCGCCACGCCTGGTCATCTCCGGAGGTGCCATGGGAGCCCTAAAGGCCGCCGACTGCACCCCAGCCACCTTACCACCCTCGTACACATCGAGGCGCCCCTTCAACCGCTCATTCTCTGCCATAAGTCCAAAAAGCAGCACCTCAAACTTGCTGGAATGCTCCATCACACCCTTGGCCAGCTCAGCCCCAACACCGTCAGCCATCACCAACTCCAGCAAAGCAGTACTCACGGCCTTCATCTGGCCAACTACACCAGTGTCCATGACTGGTTGTGGCCTTTTGCGCTCACGCACCCTCTTAAGGCTGACACCTGATGCAGCGTCCGACACCTCTATAGAACTAGTGACGCTTGCAGCAACACCAACTGATTATCTACCGATGATGCTGCGCTGGCGAGGATGTGGGATCAAAACGGAGGATTGACCAAATATCCAATTATTTGGCTATGGAAACAAACCACAAACAAAATGGCACTAACAAAATAGATACAAATTTATTTTATTTTGTTGTTGAAAATTATTGTGATCAAATATCACTTTCCTTGTTTTATTAATTTGTTTTTTCAATGTTTTTTTTGTTTAACAAATTTATTTCCAATTACAATTTTATATTCAAAAACAAGTAAGAAAGTATGGTCGGTCAAGCCCGACCATATAATACCCTACACCAAGTAAATGAGTAAAAATATTTTTCTTTTAAAATACCAATAATTTATATTCGTGAGTGATTTTCGGAAGTGGGCCTTATATGGGAGCTATGACCAATTATGGACCGATCACCATAAAATTAGGTCGTGTGATTTATGTCTATATTAAAGTTAACTATGTTGAATTTTGTGTGTATACCAACATTATTAAGCGATTTATGCACGTTAAAGTGATTTTCGGAAGCGGGTCTATATGGGAGCTATGACTAATTATGGACCGATCGTAACAAAATTTGGTGACATGAATTTTGCATATATAAAACTTATTTGGAGCGAAATTTTTATAGATAAATTAAACATTTATGACCAATAAAGTCCAATTTCGAGGGGACATTTGTATGGGGGCTAGGTGAAATAATGGACCGATTTCAGCCAGTTTCAATAGGCTTGGTCCTTGGGCCGAAAAAGTAATATGTACCAAATTTGATCGAAATATCTTCAAAATTGCGACCTGTACTCTGCGCACAAGGTTTACATGGACAGCCAGCCAGCCAGCCAGCCAACCAGACGGACGGACGGACGGACATCGTTTAATCGACTCAGAAAGTGATTCTAAGTCGATCGGTATACTTTAAGGTGGGTGTTAGACTAATATTTTTGGGCGTTACAAACATCTGCACAAACGCATAATACCCTCCCCACTATGGTGGTGTGGGTATAAAAACTCTAACTTTAAAAAGCTCTAATGTTAACACTTCAAGATATCAAAAAGTTATGGCAACGATTCGCCAAATTACAACAACAAAATTTTATATTATATATAAGAAAAATAGCTTAAAAAGAAATTTCTGATGACATTAGCGCTTCCAGACGTCTGCCATCAGATGACGATAAAACAGTCCTAAAAAAAGATAGCCAAGGATGGGAGTGCCAGCACAATTCATTCAAACTTGAACATCCCGTCGGCCTTGCAGTACTGCAACTCAAGAGAACTGTATCAATTGAAAACAACAAAAAGGGCTAAACCAAAAAAAATAAAATGAATTCGATTTATTAAAAAAATCATATATGTATTTCAAATTTTAAGAATTAAAGATATAAAATAATATGTCCAGGTTATCCAAGTCTTCTTCGTGTGTTCCATACCAAATAACAAAAAAAAGAAAACTCCAACTATAAAAAATAAGATTAAAAAAAAAAAAATGTATGTATAAATATTTCATTTATCATGGTAAACAGTACTCCCATACACTGACTATTTCGCACATGATCCAGATATAATGTATCCGAATATCGAAAATTGTGCAAATGGTTTGCCAAAAGTTCCGCCTGCGATACCGTTTTTTATTATTCTTGGGTACACATCACTTCCCAATATAAGATGAGCCTTAGATGAAACATTAAACTGAGGATCTGCTAGTTGTAAACCCAGAAATTCATCCACAATACTGTCATCTAGAGATTTGGTCGGTGTAATTACACAATAATCACGTCGAACTTGAGCGTAGGTTTCTACTGTTGTGCTCATTCCAAAATTGCCACGAATTGTAATCAAACATCTCTCCGTTTTCCCAACCTTAACGGTTCTGACATTTAAGCGCTTCACAACTTCATCCGATGTAATAGAAAACTCTGCACTAGGATCAATAACAGCTCGTTCCAAAATATACCGTTCGTTGGCAACTATTTTGATAAGTGCAGTTGGCTTTAGTATAATCATCTCTGTAATCTGATATAGCGGTATAGAAACAGAGCTCGTTCCAAAATATACCGTTCGTTGGCAACTATTTTGATAAGTGCAGTTGGCTTTAGTATAATCATCTCTGTAATCTGATATAGCGGTATAGAAACAGAGCTTGATCCGGATCGTCCCTTTGATTTTTTCCTTGGCGTTAATGCGATGTTTCTTGAACCAGCTGGTACTAAAGCTCCAGACGTACTAGGTCTCTCACTTTCCTGGACGTTGGACGAACTAGGTCCTTCGTCAGGCCTAGCCTTCGTCATACGCTCTTGATAGTTTTATTTTAAAAATTTTCTGCAAAAACGTATAGGGTGATCCTTTAGGCATACACGGCAAACCATTTTTGGGGTAGTACGATTACCCTCAGTATACTTCTTGCGGGAGACCATGATACTACAAATAAAAATATAAAGGCTGATAAAAATATTAATTAGTGGGAAGCACTACAAGCTTTACCACTGGTCTTGTGATTATACCACGTCCTATTTTTAATTCAACAACTCTAGTATGACCATCTTTACCCATATGTACCTTATGTACGCGACCTAAACGCCATTCATTTGTCGGTAAATTATCTTCTCGTATTACAACCATGTCACCAACTTTCATGTCCCTTTGCATGAATTTCCATTTGTTTCGCTTTTGAAGATTATTCAGATATTCATCCTTCCATCTGTTACATAAACGTTGATTTAATGCCTTGACTTTTTCCCAACAATTATTTATTTTCATTGGAGATTCGGTAATCTCATGTTCAGGTGGAGCCAAAAGGGGTGCTCCTATCAAAAAATGGCCTGGAGTCAAAATATCCAGGCACTCCATATCATCCGTTTGAGGACACAAAGGTCTTGAATTCAAACACGATTCAATGCGAGCTAGTAGGGTGGAAAATTCCTCGAAGGTATATTTTAAGTTGCCTGCTATTCGTCGAAAGTGATGCTTAAAGCTCTTTACCCCTGCCTCCCAAAGCCCCACCATATGAGGACCACCAGCAGGATTAAAATTCCAATTCACTCCTTGTGGTCCATAATTCGTATTCAATTCAGAGCCTACATTTCGTAAAAACTCTCGAAATTCCAATCTCAGAACCTTGGAAGCGCCAACAAAATTGGTACCATTATCAGAAAACATCTCCTTTGGACAACCACGACGAGCAACAAATCTTGAAAAAGCAGCTAGAAACGCTGGGGTAGACAAACTGCTAACCGCTTCTAGGTGAATAGCCTTTGTAGCGAAACATACAAATAAGCAAACATAACCTTTTGTTATGAGGCAAGCTCGACCAGTAAAGTTTCGTATATCAAACGGACCCGCGAAATCTACTCCTGTTGTCGTAAATGGACGTGAAATTATAGTGTGATTAGTAGGAAGGGCTGCCATGATCTGGTTCTGAACTGATTTTTTTTGAACAGTACATACCCTACATTTGCCTATAACAGATTTGATCAAATTTCTAGCACGTATGATATAGAATTCAGTACGCAACACTCTCATCATTAGCTGATTTCCTCCATGTAAAGTGACCTTGTGGATAAATTCAACAAGTAATATCGAAAAACGACAGTTATAAGGTAGTAAAATTGGAAATTTTTCATTATATGTCAAATTTAGAGCATTTGCTAGGCGTCCACCTACACGTAGAATGCCTTTCTCGTCTAAAAAAGGGTTTAAATTTGATAAGTTACTGCCTTGAATAGATTTCTTGTTCGTTATCTTATAATACTCATCACCATACGCTACCTTTTGTGCCATAATAATCAATGTCTCCTTAACTGTGTTCAATTCCTTCGATGAAACTTCCTTACCGACGTAGCTATCTATATCAATATTACGCATACGCCTTATTACTCTCATTACTAATGCCATAACACGTAAGGCTCTTGTATACGAGGAAAACTTCTCTAACAAATCACAATAAGATTTAAAGTATGAAAAGAACACTTTGTGAACCCTTTGATCTTCTCCTGTGTCAAAATTCATATCTGTTGAAGTCTCCCAAGAGGAAGAATTAAAATATAGAAACTTAGGACCAAACCACCAAAGACGATTATCTACTAACTCTTGTGGACGAACTCCTCTACTTAACAAATCTGCTGGATTATAACTAGAAGCCACATGCCTCCAACAATCCTTACTGGTTTTCTCCACAATTTTAGACACACGATTTGCTACAAAAGTTGTCCATGAATTCGGTGGCTTCTGCAGCCATGCTAAAACAATCTTGGAGTCAGTCCACATGTAAAATTTAGTATTAGTTCCATCAAATTTCAAATTCTTCTTAATAGTGTCCAACAAATCAGATAATAACAAGGCTCCACAAAGTTCTAGCCTAGGTAAAGATATAGTTTTAAGCGGAGCTACCTTTGATTTTGCCAACAACAAATGTGTTTGTATCAAACTATTTTCATCTTGAATACGAACGTAGACACAGGCACCATATGCTTTCTCTGAAGCGTCGGAAAAACCGTGAAATTCCAAATTTACTGTTGGTTTGAATCCAACCCACCGGGAAATCATTATGTTATTGATAAAAACATAATCCTGGAGAAATTGCCGCCATTTCAAACTACTAGAATCGGATAAAATTCCATCCCACTCAGTATCACTCCAGATTTGTTGCATCAACATTTTTGCAATAATAACTATTGGACCTAACCAACCTGCAGGATCAAAAAGTCTAGCAATAATAGAAAGAACTTCCCTTTTCGTAAAATGTTCCTTCAATGGAATAGATACCGTAGAGAAGTAAAATTCATCAGACTTTGCATTCCATCTAACGCCCAATGTCTTTGTGGTACTAACATCGTCGATTTCCAGAAAATTTTCGCGCAATAGATGATCTGATGGTAACCCTTGTAGAATATTTTCATTATTGGAAGTCCATTTTCTCATTGTAAAACCGGCAGATGATAACGCAGCAATCAGTTGATCTCGAGCCTTTATTGCCAATTTCATATCATGGGCTCCAGCTAGTGCATCATCGACGTACATCATGTCGTGTAATATTTTAGAAGCTAAAGGCCATTTTTCCTCAATATCTCTCGCAAGTTGATGCAAAGTTCTTATTGCCAAAAATGGTGCACAATTGACCCCAAAAGTAACCGTCTTTAATTCATAATCTTTCAGATCATCACCAGGATTTTTGCGAAATACAATCCTTTGAAAACTAGAATGTTCAGGGTCTAGTAGAATCTGTCCGTACATCTTTTCTATATCCCCATTAAAGACATAATGATAAAATCTCCACCTTATTATTAAAATCGTCAGGTCATTTTGCAAAACTGGACCTGTATATAATATGTCATTCAAACTTAACCCTGTGGACGTTTTGCTCGAATCATTAAAAACCACCCTGACTTTAGTAGAGGTACTTTCAGGTTTAAAAACCCCGTGATGAGGTAAATAATAGACTTTCGTCCTATCTAAACTAGTTTCATCAATTTGACTCATATGGCCCATTTCTATATATTCTGACAAAATGTCATCATAAATAGTCTTTAGCTTTGGATTCTTCTGTAAAGATATCTCATTTCTTAAAAATTGTCTACTTGCCTTTTCACGTGATGATCCCAAATGAGTTTCTGTTATATATTGTGGTTTGAAGGGCAGCGAGACTACAAAACGCCCTTCACTATTTCTTTTCGTAGTTTTCTTAAAAATGTCCTCACAGTAATCATCCTCTGGTGTCGTCTTCGAAGCCTGTGGAGGTTCCTCTAACTTCCAGAAATTTTCCAATTGCCTGTCCAAGCCCACTTCAGCATAACGAAACTATTGTTGTAAATGATTTAGAATGTCCTTCTCCAATAGGACCAGTCAAAACCCAACCAAAAACACTTTCCTGAGCCATCAATTTTCCAAAAACATTATGTTTTGAACCACCTAACATAATATTTGGATAGTAATCACCGCCTATTAGAATATCAATAGGTCCACTTTTATCAAAATTGGGATCAGCCAATTCAATATTATTATACGATTCCGAGAAAAGAGTTGTATCCACTGACGAATTTGGTAAGTTCCCAGTCAATCGTGGAAGTACCAAACCCGATATATTTAACCTAAAACCTTTATTCCTTCTAGATCCCAAAACAAAGTTACATTCCCTACGTGATGAACCAGCAGAAACACAATTAAGGGCAGAGATGACAGAATCTACTTCTTTTGTCGGCAAATCTAGTTTCCGTTGTAATTTCTCACATATGAATGTTGATTGAGAAGCTGGATCAATTAGAGCTCTTGCAGTAAAACTTTCCCCTCGACTTACAATATTAACGAGAGCAGTTGCCAAAAGAATCTGCTTAGATGTTGTTACAAAACAGTTTTGCACAGTATTATTCTGTACTCTAACGATACCCTGTGATGTAGACGGCACATCATCCATATTTTGATTGCTAGAATTTGTTACAGGATTAGTTACTTCTTTGTGAAGAAGAGAGTGATGTTTTAGTTGGCATTTAGAACAACTAAAATTACTCTTACATTCACTCAATTTATGGCCCTCGTTCAAACAATTAATACATAGCTTCCGTTTTTTAACAATTAGAAATCTTTCTGC